>NC_069000.1:38624083-38637982 GCF_001194135.2 Octopus bimaculoides
TATATATATATGAGAAAGAGGAAGGGAAAGAGAGAGAGAGAGAGAGAGAGAGAGAGAGAGATAGGGAGAGAGAAGAAATGCTTACTTGACCAAGGAAATTCGTAATCATACCGCAGCAAATTGGTACGTCATGGAAGACAACACAAGGTAACATTAGAAAAAGAGTCATGTTAAATGAGACAGAAAGGAGATGAATAAGAAAGGAAAGAGACAGGAAGAGAGACAGAGAGGGAGAAAGGGACGGAAAAAGAGAGAGAGAGAGTGAGAGGCAAATAGAAAGAAATTCAGACGGTAAGTGTGTGTATGTGTGTCTGTGTGTGCATGTGTGAATGTTTACAATAACTTTAAAATGAGATAATGAAAACAACTGTGATGGGGAGGTCTAAAAGATATATAAATAATTGCATGACAATATGAATCTGCATTTCATCATCAATGACGTCATACCGGAGCAGCAAAAATGTATTAAATTGACAAATAATTTCTCAGGGGATAAAGGCCACTTAAATAATATATTTTACGGATTACAATAGTAATCCGCAGCATATATTTTTTCTGAAACTGAAACAAAATTACTTAGGAAGAAATATAGTCTGAAATATAAAATGAAATATAAAACATTATATTAACGTTAAGATTATTCAAAAGGTTTGTTATGCGGTAAAATGCAGACGATTGTGCAGACTATTTCTCAAGTATAAAAGAAATGTTATAGAAAAATAAAAGATGGACAAATATAGTCAGGATATCGGAACGGAGAGTGAACGGAGAAAAAGAGGGAAGATGAGAGTGAGGAGAGAAGATAAATTGTGAAAGAGAGAAACAAAGTCTTTTGAGGTTAAAATAAAATAAGAGGATAAATGAAAAAGACAAGAATTTGAGGAGACGTTGTAATCTGACAATATGGAAGATTATTCTATTCCGTTCAGTGACTCTAAGTCGATGGCAGACATTAAATCCCCTGATGTCGTTGCAAACCCCATAAAAATTTACACGAATCGATTATGCAAAAAAAAAAAAAATAGCATTCAACACACACGTAGGTATCGACAAAACGCATGCGTAAACATGTATCGCATATATGCGTATACATGCATATAACCACATACAAATAAAACATGCCATAAAAGTGTGAAGATTGCGCAACGAAATATAGGAAGTGACGTAAGTAATTGATGGGTTCTGGTGTGAGATGTTAGCGTTCAACAGATGACAACTCAATTGTATATTTAAGAATAGAATCGATAAAGAAATTAATATAACGAAATGGTTTGCCGTATCACGAGCACAGCTTGCCAGAATAATAACACCCATTCGATAGAAAAGCTTTTGGTCATTTGCTTGCTTAAACATTATGAATAAACCTTCTTAAACAATTTATATATAAAACCTGTGTTCAACAAGGCAGGAATTAATGAGACAACATGTTGAACGAAAGAGGTATGGGATGTGCCAAAAATCTTCCGTTTAAAAACAAAGCCGCGTTATCTAAAGCAAATTATGCAGAAATGTTTTAACATTAACTGTTGAAGATAGAGGGCGGCAAGCTGACAGAATCATTGTCACGCCGGACAAAATGCTTAGAAGCATTTGGTCCGTCCTCGCGTTCTGAGTTGAAATTCCACCGACGTCCTTTCGGGACCGACTAGTCTCCTCCTCCAAAATTTCAGGCTTTGTGCCTTTAGCAAAAAGTATTGTTGTTGTTGTTGTTGTTTTTGTTATTATTATTATTATTATTATTATTATTATTATTATTATTATTATTATTATTATTATTATTATTATTGTTAAGGCAGCGAGTTGGCAGAATCGTTAGCACGCCGGGCGAAATGTTTAGCGGTATTTCGTCTGTCTTTACGTTCTGAGTTCCAATTCCGCCGAGGTCGATTTTAATCTTTCATCCTTTCGGGGTCGATAAATTAAGTACCAGTTACATACTGGGGTCGATGTAATCGACTTAATCTCTCTGTCTGTCCTTGTTTGTCCCCTCTATGTTTAGCCCTTTGTGGGCAATAAAGAAATAAGAAATGTTAGCCCACTGGGTGAAATGCTTAGCGGTTTTTCGCCCGTCACTACTTCTGATTTGAAATTCCGCTGAGGTCGACTTTGCCTTTCAACCTTTCGGGTTCGATAAATTAAGTACAAATAAGCAAAATAACACGCGGGTGGGGTCGACTTACCCGCTCCTCCAAAATTTCAGGCTTTGTGCCAAAATTTAAAATCAATATTATGCGTTGAAAATATGAAGGGGCTTCAACACATGTTAACCTCATTACTGTTGGAATTGTTATACAGGGCAAAAAGATCATCTTATATAGCTGTTACTATAAAAATGCTGACAATGGTTTGAATGTCCCCCGTCATCCTTGTATTTGAATGTTCTCCTTGTACTTCTGAGATTCCAGTCTTTCTAAAAGAATATTCCCTGGAAACACTACTTCTGTTTATTTTAGCACCAATCACGATGTCATTTCCATTGAAAAGTCATGTCATAATGACGCGGTTTATAAGTTCGACACAAATGTGGCCGCCGCTGCTATTGCTACTGCAAATACTGTTGCTTCTGCTGCTGTTTCTGCTGCTGCTTCTGCTGCTGCTGCTGCTGCTACTACTACTACTACTACTACTACTACTACTACTACTACTACTACTGGGTGACTCCCTTCGGACAAGAATGACCATGGGATTGCACCTAGAAAGTTCCCCTTCGTGGCACAAATCCTGGCAAGGTTGTTTATGGAAGACCAACAGTCGCCCATGCATATCAGCATCCCCCCTCCTCACGCCACCCATGTTATTCAAGGGAAAAGCAAAGGGGGCTGATACAGCTTGGCACCAGTGACATCCCAACTCGTTTCTACAGCTGAGTGAACTGGAACAACATGAAATAAAGTGTCTTGCTCAAGAACACAACGCGCAGCCCCCCGGTCCGGGAATCGAACCCCCAAGTTCACGATCGTATGCTCGACGCTCTAACCACTGAGCCATGCGCCTTCACACTACTACTACTACTACTACTACTACTACTACTACTACTACTACTACTACTACTACTATTACTACATTTGAATGCATCGTGCATAGCATATCGTATTCTTAATTCAATTCAAAACCAATTTTTATCTTTTCCCTTGATGTCTCATTTTCCTTGTCATTCATATTGTGTTTCTAACTTTGATCCCGATGTCTGCTTTGTTCATCTCATTCAGTATTCTTTTCTTTTCTACTGGATTTTATTTATCTCAACTGGTTGGTTAAACACTAAATCAGTCCTAGGCGTGGCTTCATATTCTTTTAGTCTTTCACTTATTAATTTGTGGCCGGCCATGCTGGGGCGACTCTATCTCCCATCTTTATTTTCAGCTCTGTACTTATTTTATTGAATACTAATTGTCGAACTGCTCAGACACGACACATATATAAAAAAAGAAAGAACATAATCATTGTAAACGCACAGACACAGACACGTACACACACACAAACAAACACACAAATACATACGCACAAACACACAAACACATGCACACACGTACACACACGCACAAACACACACTCAAGCACACATTCGCACAAGTATGAACGCTTCTGTGCAATTTCTGTCTGTCAGATTTTACTCAATACGTTGAGAGGTTATATGTCTCAAAATCTGAGCGGTGGGATTGAAACCAAAACCCTGCAGTAACTAGGCAAACCTCTTGAATCAATCAGCCATCACTGCCGCTACACTTGATTCTATTATCTTGTACTTGTTTCATTTATTAAAAAGCGACCATGCTGGGGCACCGCCTTAAAATGTTTAGTCGAACAACGCCCTCTCCACCACATAGTACATTTTTAAAATGTTACTTATTCTCTCGACCTATTTGACTGATCCGCTAAATTACGAGGACGCAAGCAAACCAACACCGTATGTCAAATGATATTATGAAGTAAAACAGAAAGGCACAACTACACGCATAAGAACACACAGACGCATATATACGACTGGCTTCTACATAGTTTCTTATTTCTTCATTCCCCACAAGGGGCTAAACATAGAGGGGACAAACAAGGGCAGACAAAGGGATTAAGTCGATTACAACGACCCCAGTACGTAACTGGTACTTAATTTATCGACCTCGAAAGGACGAAAGGCAAAGTCGACCTCGGCGGAATTTGAACTCAGAACGTGACGGCAGACGAAATACCGCTAAGTATTTCGCACGGCGTGCTAACGTTTCTGCCAGCTCGCCGCCTTTTTTTTTCTGCCTACACAGTTTCCTGCCTACCAAATTCACTCATATAAAGCATTAATATTCTCGGGGCTGTAGTAGGAAGCATTTGCCCAAGGTATGGCGCAGTAAGACGTAAGCCGAGACCCTGTGGAAGCAAAGCAAATCTCTTATTCAAACAACCATGCTTGCGTCCACGTTCATTAACTTTTTTTTATTCCCTAATTGTTTTTGTGTGTAAAGGCACATGGCTTAGTGGTTAGGGTATTCGGTTCACGATTGTGCGGTAACGAGTTCGATTCCCGGCGGTGCGTTGTGTCACTTGAGCATGACTTTGCTCCAGTCCACTCATCAGGCAAAAATAAGTCGTACCTGTATTTCGAAGGGCCAGGCTTCTCATATTCTGTGTCAGGGTGAATCTCCTTGAGAACTACGTTAAAGATATGGGTGTCTGTGAACTGCTCAGTCACTTGCACGTCAATTTCACACGTAGGCTGATCAACTGGAGCACTCCTCATCGTTACTGACGGAGAACCAGTTTGTTACTTGCTTTTGTAATTGCACTGTTTAGTAGGTGTATATTTGTGCCTCAGTGCATTATCTCACCTTTACAATGTCATATTGACTGTGCTGCTGGATTATCTCATAGTTGACAGGACCATGTTGCCTTTTATAGATTTATATTCTGTCTTTGGAAGATAGGGTTTTCTGTCACTTTAGCACCTACGCCATAAGCCGTAGCTTTACTGATTATTTTACCTGCGGAAAGATATTTAAATTTAATTCATGTACAACACTAAAACCTCGTTCTGTATTGAAATTCATTTCTTCATCTTGAATATATTAATAAGTTTTTACCCTACTCTTCTGACATTTGATAACTTTCTACGATTTCACCAAATATTGACAATTGATAAAAACGAACTGGTTTTGCAGTATCAAGAGCATAACCTGCCAGAAGTGATAACAGCCATTTGATTGAAACCTTGTGGCCAATTGTTTGCTTAAAAATTATGAAAGAGCTTTCTCAATCGATTTATATAAAGCAAAAATGTATTCATTCTGAATGGAGTATGGGATGCGCCAAAGAAAAGATAATTCTGTTTAAAACAAAGCCATGCAGCCTAAAGTAAAACATACAGATATTTTGAGTTGAGTATCTCAGATGTTTAAGTGTATAATTTTCTCACTGCTACTAGTATTGTTATATATGACGAAAGTAGCAGCTTGTGTAATTGTTATTGAACAGCTTACAAAGATCTGGTTTTTCACCATCAGCATTGACGTATTAATTCTGAGGTACGAGCCCTTGAAAAAGAGCTTTCCAAGAAAACACTATTTGTTTCTGTTTATTTTAACATCAATATATATATATATATATATATATATATATACAATCAAAACTTAAACACCGGAAAATATAGATATCTGAAATATTAGGACTGGAAGCTAAAAGTAACCGTTGATTAATAGATATAAAAGACATAAGTGATGACAAAAAAATAGGTATCGGAGGGGCGATGTATACTCTGCGCGCATACGAGAATAAGATAAAAATATGATTTAATAAATATATTCTCAGACGAATTCATATTAAAAAAAAAGACGTCAAGAGTTATTTCCCCTACTGATCGTTTATGCATATGTAATAATGAAAAAAACAACCCATTTTTATTCACGTGTCCGTCAGTTTCAAAGATAATCAAACCAAAGTTTAATGATTTTGAGCCGCTTACCCAATGAGTATTTCTGCCAAATTTGGTGAAAATCTGTTCAGCCATTTTCCAATAATTTTGCAAACACACAGACAAGCAATCTAAGACGAGCGACTACAATACTCTGCTTTCGCTTACGCGCACAGGGTAAATATAATAAAAGACATAATTATAAATACATTAAGAGAGGTAATTGTCTTCATCTGATTTAATGATTTCCAGCGGATATTAAACGTTAACCAGAACATCAGGGATATTCAGATGATAATATTGTTAACTACTGTTAGTAAAATTTGAAACTATATCAAAACGAAATGAAATACATGATAGAGTTGTGTTTAATTATAAAGAAAAAGAGAACACAAGAGATCTATTGAAAGAATGACACACTACAAATAAAAATAACGGGGAAGATGATGATGATGATGATAATAATAATAAAATGAATAAGAGAAAGTAATATAAAAGAGAAAATGATATATAAGAGAAAATAAATAAAGAAAATAACAGAATGATAAATAAAATATAACTTGGCTACTCAAGAAAGTTTCTTAAGTATTGAATAAAAAAAGAGCAATGTTTATAATAGATTATAAACAAAATACAAATTGTAACTGAAAGAGAAAGAAAATAAAAGTTGTTACTTAATAGTGGATAAGTATACATAAAAACAGAATGCTTTTTGAAGTTTGAAAATAACAAAGAAGTTTCTAGAAGTTAGTGAAAATAAGCAAGTAATTGAGTATACAGATAGATCAAAACAATAGTAGTCACACAGTGGGTGGAAAGAAACTGAAATTATAAAAGGCATACTGATTGGATACAAATAATGGTGACAGAGTTTCAATACGAAACGAAGCACAGCGGGATCAAATCTATTCTGTAAAAAATAATGTATAGAAGTGAATAAAAGGAGGAATAAAGAAACTATCAAACTGGAAGATTGCAAGACCAAATCACTGAATTTTTAGTTTTAAAACTTCACCATTATGTGCTACCACACGATAAAATATCTTTCTCAATACCTAGCATCAGATGTGACAGCATGAATGGAAAGAAAAAAAACGAAATTTCTAGATTGCGAAAAAGGAACACAAAGAAGTTAAATGAAACAGCTACAGGCCTATCACATGTTTACAGCTGAGATTATAAACTATTTCTATAAGAGATGCTTGAACACCCAACACCTGATGGGAGGTCGGTTTACAAGTGAGATGAGTCATGTTAAATCTAGACGAAACCATCTGAGACTAAATAGAAGCCATTGACTAATGACAGCTTCTGAAGAGTGTTGACGGGAAGAAAGTGACGAGTTGGCTGAGGATACCTCTGTTGGTTTACTCGACATCAACCAAGTTGAACAGTTGTGGTCGATTAATAAGGTAGCAGTAGTATCAATAGTTGTCGGAGCCCTGGGAACAGTGAGCAAAAATCTCGAGAAGTACGTGGAACAAGTAGGGGCTGCAATAAGGGTGGCGCACTTGCAGAAAACAGCACTGCTTGGAACCGCTCGAATACTCCGGAAGGTGCTCGAAAAATGAGAGGTGTTACTTTAGTTCACTGGCAGTGAACAGCTGACACCATAGTACATCTCCAGTGTTAGAATCTGTGGAAAGGCAATAATAATAATAATAATGATAATAATAATAATAATAATAATAATAATAATGATAATAATAATAATAATAATGATAATAATAATAATGTATTGATGTTGGAAGAAGTTGGAGATTGTTTAATTTTTGGGTACCTGTGATAAGAGTGGGCACGAGTGTCGTGGAATGCGGTTGGGTTGGTGAGTTAGCTGCATCGAATTTGTTATTGTTTTGAATATTTTGCGTCATCTGACTGATGGTGGCAACGCGGTTTCGATTAAGGTGAGAAATTACCTGGTTGCATTTGTAGCTAATTCAAATTGTCTAGTTACATATGTTCAATGGAATATTTTCTTTGGAATCAAACCACATTAGTGCATCATCTTAAATCGGGGCCACTCTACTATAATAATTTCATCTGTAGACTAGCAAGAAATACCCCTTCTATTGATGATTTCATCATAATTGATAACGATGGTTTGAGTTAATTTTATAAAAAATCTTATTTAAACTTGTAGAACTGGTGGTATTAACCTGCATTAATATTCATGGTGATCTCCAGACAATGGACTATTTTAAGACTGATGTTAACAGTGACATTTACATTATGCTGCTTAAATATTTTAACGAAATTCTTCCTAATGCCTATGTCATGCCATTCTTAGTTACATACTCGTCTCCTGGAAAATTTCTGTATAATTCTATGTTTACATTCTTTACATCTCTGTTGAGGATGAGGCTATTTATTATAAAATAATTTGCTAAACTAGCGGTTTCATCCCCGTCATATTTCCTCATGAGAAAAATCAAAGCTTTCATCTCTACTTTTCTCCTCTAATAAAAAGTATAAGCAGAATAGTAAGAATATTCTAGTATTGATATATTTATATAATGATAGCAATATAACTTGCCAAATAAAAGGGCGTTGATGAGCAGATCCTTTGGAATTGAAGTGTAAAATGAATAAAACTCTATTCTGAGGTTAAGTAAATTTACAATGACGCTTGCTGTTTATACGCCTGGTACAGAAAGCAAAGATACGATGTGGCGGTGATCCCGACATCCTAACCACTTGGTCACATGATTCACAAATACTCACACACGTATATATATATACACACACACACACACACACACACACACACATATATATATATATATATAAACACTCACAACACACATTCACATATATAAATATATACACGAATACACATAGAAATATTTCATGATTGCACTGGTTTCATGGTGGCATGAATTTTAACCGTGATATTTCCAGACGTTCTAGGAAGAACTGAGCTCGGAAAGTACGTGTCTGCAAAGCGAGCTTGACCACTCAGCCGTATCTGCTTGATGTAATTCACAAAAAAAAAACTGGCGGTAAAATGCACTGCTATAAAATTCCAAGCGATGGGATTGAAACTAAGATACCGTAACTGCGATTCAAACTTCTTAACCACACTTACATACATACTGTTTCGCAGGTATTGACTTATATACACGCACATACACACACTGCTGCACATATACTGATATATTCATACATTCCTGCATTGATACACTCACACATACACACACATATATATACGCACACAATCACATACCATAAATACACGGTCTTTATTAGTTACTTCATTACCTCTTAAACATCTCTTCAAATCCATAAACGTGAATAGTGAAGCAGTCCCTCAACCTCTTCCATCTTCCACACACACACACACACACACACACACACACACACACACACACACACACACACACACACACACACACACACACACACTAGTTTACACTGTCTTTTCATTCTCTTATTGTCCAGAAGAAACAATAGCCGTGGTCATAAGAGAGTGAAGTAATGATTTCCTGTATAGAAATATCTCTAATGAGTACTAATTATTTCATTTTCGTTAAATTAAATGATAATTAACGGTAGGACAATAATTATGGGTCATGTTGACTGCCAGTAACATTCCTACAGCGCAGTTGCTAAATTCGTCGACGGAATCCGCTTCCATCTTTAACATCTATCAACAAAGTTACTATAAATGATCATGGCGTAATTTTCACTTCCGCCATCCCAGCAACCCAACCGACACTAATGGCGACATCGCCGCCGACGCCACAATAGCCACCATCGTAATGATCACCAACCTTCCAACTGTGAACAGACGTTGATGGATCTGCAAGGTATGATAAAGCAAACTCTCACAAATCATACTCCGCCATCTTAAAGAGGTAATTCAATGATTAACGTCCTCAGTAAAATTGTGTTTGTACATTTCTTCCTTCTCTCTATTTCCTTGAGAATCAGTCACAACTCAAACCTCTGATTTTACTATTGTTTCTTTCCCTCTTTTCCTTGCAGCATAAAATGAATAACCTCGTTTTCACGTTTTGTTTTCCGTTTTTCATTTTCATTTTGGTATCTGGTTCCTTTTAGTGAATGTTGTCTCAGATACAACCTGCCCCGTCAAGCATTAACAAGATGTGTATAGCATCGGCTTTTCATAATAGGCATCTCGTGAATTTTTGACCCAAAGGCTAAACAACAATCTTTTGGTTTTGCTGTTGTTGAATCACAGTGAGCAGCTGGCAGCTTATTTCACTCTCCGAACAGAGGTGTCTTTGGTAGAGTGCACAAGGAATTCAAGCAGCAGCGAGAGATCTAATGATGCGTCCCTTTCTGGCATCCTAACCTTGCTGAGCTGCAATAACTGCCTTAGTCTCACACATCTCGGAGCCCTTGCAGACGTTTCAAGATATATATATATATATATATATACATATATATATGTGTGTGTGTGTGCGTGTGTGTACTTATATATGTATTCATATATACATGTAAATAGAGATAAAATAAAGACGATAAATATTCACGTAGGGATATATGGATATTTATATATTAACAGTCCAAACTTACGCACACACACACACACACAGACATACATACTCTCTCTTTCTCTCTCTCGCTCTCTCTCGCTCTCTTTCTCTCTCTCTCTCCCGCTGTCTCTCTCACAGACACACACACACATAATATATCTCACGGGATCGAGTTCCAAGTACAGCTGTTTTCTATCCACGCTATTATTCATACATCTATCTGCTTAGTATTTCACCGCTTCACCGTTCCACGATGATTTATTTCAAGTTCTCTCAAACTTGCTCAATTCTTATAACGTCAATTACATATACGAGGTGTAGTCAAAAAGTATCCGACCTTGATTATTTTTTGCACAAAATAATAATACGGGAGCAAAATCCACTCGGGTATTAGGTGGATGCGTCGTTCCTGAGCATGCACAAAAAGTATCGTGTCTGTAGGTTGTGCCATTCGCCCGCAGTGACGTGTTGAGTTCAGACGTGAAGAGTGTACTAAGCGATTTTTCTTTTTGAGTCAAGATAATCGAGCGCATTGAGTAAAGATACTGTATTAAATTCTGCCAAAAACTTGGTGATACGCAAACCCAGACAATCGAGAAGATTCAGAAGGCCTTTGGAGATGGTGCTATAGAAAACACACAAATTAAGGAGTGGTATAACCAGTTCAAAGATGGCGGCACCTTTATTGTGGCAGACCATCGACTACCAGAAACGACGAAATGATTGCAAAGGTTTGAGGAACAGTCTATAAAGACAGCCGTGTGACTATTGAGGAGATTGTTGTCGAAGTTGGAACCAGCCAGGAGTCAGTTCAGTTATTTCGTTACGCCCACGTCGTCGAAGCATTCCTCATGAAGCAAAACACACCATTTGTTCGTCAGGCTTCATATTTCCCAGACTTGTCTCCGAAGCTAACGAAGCTCAAAAAGAATTTAAAAAAAACACTCCCAGAAAAGCCCGGAGAGTGGTAGCAACGAGAAATACAGTGTCTTGCTCAAGGAGACAGCAAGCTGCCAAGAATTGAATTCCTGATCCTACGATCCCCTTCTCCCGAAATTTAGCGGTATTTCGTCTGCTGCTACTTTCTGAGTTCAAATTACGTCGAGGTCGACTGTGCCTTTCATACTTTTGGGGGTCGAGAAATTAAGTACCAGTTGCGTACTGAAGACGATCGAATCGACTGGTGCTCTCTCCCAAAATTTCGGGCCTTGTGTCTAGAGTAGAAAAGAATATTTGTGCAACGCAAAGATGTATAATATTACAAACAGCTGGCAGACTTCAAGATTTGTGGCACAAAATCTGTCTGATCTTGAATTTGCTCACCTATTCAGCAAACCTTTCCAGACTCGAGTCCTTTGAGACGCAAAGCAATAATTTTAGCCCTAGCTTCATATGATATCTCTATTAATTCCTATAATATTAGTGTACCATGCAATATTTTAAATATCGAGTGATGTTGGATATGATGGAGTGATATATCATCTTTCATACCTCACTGTACGTAAGATGAATCGTAATTTTTACGTGCATATATATGCCCGATAATTTAGCTGTTAATCTTCATACGGAAACATGGTTTGAAAAGTATTGCATTTCAGTTTAGTAGTCATTCCTTTAATGAAGTTTGTACGTGTTTGTTTGTGCATTTTTCTGTGTACATATGTACGAATGTCTGTCTGTCTGTATGTATGTATGTATGTATGTATGTATGTATGTATGTATGTATGGATCTATGCATTTCGCCTTCAGGTTCTTTCTGCCTTCTGTCTATCAATCATTGAAGCAATCGATCATCGATCAATCGATCAGTGAATGACTGACTGACTAAATGAATCTATCTATCTATCTATCCATCTACCTTGTTCTCTCTCCAATCGCTCACCCCGTGTGTCTTTCCACAAGCATATACATATACATACATAAATACATATACATATATATATATATACATATATATATATATACAAGCATATATGTATCTATATATACCTATATATGTGTGTGTGTGGATACATATATACTTCTTGCATACATATATATATATATATATATATATATATATATATGTATGTATTGTCTTTACAGCATATAAAAGATCACATGTAAGTAATGGATTGGAATATCAGAGAAAATACGGGAAAATTCTGTATGATTTATGTCCTGGATAGAAGCTGTTCCACGCATCTGCATTGTAACATTACAAATTACTATTGGATATTGAAGCAGGTAGTCAATCACTGGAAACTAGACTTACTTTCCTGGACTTTGCCAACGTTTTCGAGAAAATTAATCATATGATATGATATCACGCTACCTAGAAACTGTATTGTTTTAGGACTAGAAAGGCGCTTAATAACTTTTTAATTATTCGGACAATAAATCTCTTTTCGATGTAATACGTCTGATGTTAACATCTACGGTGACGTTGAATAGGCTTGCCCTTCGTTCGATAAAAGTATCTTATCCGAAGATGTGTACACTGTACATATTAATGATTTTGAACATATGTCAGTATGTAACAGAGTTTCAATAGATCATCATCATTATCATCATCATCATCATCATCATCATCATCATAGTCGTCGTCGTCGTCGTTGTTGTTATTATTATTATTGAGTGAGAGAGTAGTGCATGCCCTCAAAGTGACACTGGGGTAAGATATACGAAGCCCAGTATACCCATCATGACTACCCGTCTGATAAGGGTACACCAGGCACATGCATCACAACCATATGTGCGCGACATGGTGATCTCATATCAAGATAAACAGCGTATGACCTCGCAGGTGGGGCCCAGTTAGAATTTTCTTCACGTCGAGTAGCCCATCCTGCTCAAAAGGTCCCTGAATAAGGTTTCTTTAAGGATGTTGAGCAAAACACTCATGTTTCCAAAGGTGCATTATTCAAACCCCAAAGAATTCCTCTCAACGCATGGCTATGATGCTCCCCACCACAGTTTTCTGTCCGCCATTCTATCAACTACGGTATATTCTAAGCTTCTGTGTCCCACTTGTTTATCTTTAAATCAATGAATACTTACTGTGACATCAAATATGACAGCACTACTCTTCATCCTTGCCAGTGTAAGGGCACAAGCATTCGTCCGTTCCTAAGTTTCTCCAGCCATTTATAATCCATTCAGAACCTTGTCAGTACACGCCGAAAACTCTAATTCGATGAATAGGCACTTCGAAAGCAACCAACAATGGGCAGAAGCCCAACTTATGTTTAACAACAGGAAAACGCAAACGCTATTCATATCAAGAAAACATCATCACATCCTTTTAATCTGTTCAAAGTACTGACAGCTTCTAGAATTGTTGGGCCTCACTATCCCGAGGGAACTTTCTTGAAAAAAGAACATCCCCGATGCTGTTAGAAACGGATTCCAACGATGCCAGGACTTATTCTTTGTAAACCTAGTAATTATTCTATCGTTCACTTTTGCCGAACCGCTAAGTTACGGGGACGTAAACACACCACCATCGGTTGTCAAGCGATG
>NC_069000.1:38639164-38642694 GCF_001194135.2 Octopus bimaculoides
ATATATATATAGTGTATTCGTGTATGTGCATTATATGTATGTGCGTATGCACATATAGATGATAATTAGCAGGAAGATTGGTCGAAATTACATGTAAAACAGCTTGGTATCTACATAAATTGTAGCCAGAAGGGGTGATAGATGTGTTCTAATTATTCTAATGCTATTTTTTGCACTTTTACAAAAAGCCATATTAATAGACGCACGTATGAATATGTAATTATAAGCAATGAACGGACATAGGACACTGTACATGTTTGAACACATACATTTGAATTCACACAGACACACACACACACACACACACACACACACACACACAAGCATACACACATGTATATATGCACATGTGTGTATGCGTTTGTACAACAAGTGCTTACTTATCTTACGTTTAGGCATTTATGGGTATTTAATCATATATATATGTCATCACATAATTTGGTACATAGACATGTCCTGCATTGCTGGAATTTATTGTATGATATGATATCATATCATATCATTTCTCATATCATATCATATCTATCTATCTATCTATCTGTCTGTCTGTCTGTCTGTCTGTCTGTCTGTCTGTCTGTCTGTCTGTCTATATGAAGATATGTATTTGTCTGTTAGTAACATTGTATAACTACCTATTTATTTATTATTGCATACGTATGCTTTTGTATAAATCTATCTACGTACACATTTGGAAGATTCAATAATTGGCGGTTAGCGCGGATGAAAGCCATTTGCCAACGTATTCCAGCGAGGCACGACCATTCGAAAAACACACAACCAAAGACATCTTGACGGGCAACGAATAAATGTTGATTTAACATAGAATCATGTACATCTCATGTATCTCGAGTTGACAACTTTGCTTCTTCAAATGAAAAAATGCCATAAAATAACTTCCTCTAACACGCACATACACACACACACGCACGCACACACACGCACGCACACACTCTAGGTATGTGTGAATTATGTGTGAATTATGTTAATTCTTGCATTGTACACGTGCAAATTTACAGCTCAAACCTAATTGAAATGATCGTTTCCTATAAACTTAAAATGAAGTTTTCCCAGAAACCCTGTCCTTTATCTCTTCTTTCTAACATGTCCGTGGAGATATTTCTGTCGCTCCCTTATTTGTTTCCTTAATTTCTTCGAATTCCTATGTTTCCAATACAGGAGATTAGGATTTCACCAACAAAATACGTTCTCAATATTTTAATTTTCTCCCTCTCCAGACCAAATTAATTTTTTACTTTTTTCAAATTTTATTCTTGGTATTCCAGGAGAAAAAACAGAGTACGAGTTTTTAAGAATTTTACCCATCACCTCATCACTTTCAAAAAGCTACACACTCCCAATATTTCACTTTTAGCTTTTTGAAAAGCAGGGACATTTCTTCAGAATAATATCATTTACCTGTTGTTTCTAGCATGTCGGGTGTTTCTGTGGTGGTCTGGTATTTTTAAAGTCTACTATTTCAGTAGAATCCTACGCATGCGGTAAACATCAGACAGAAGTGAAATATTGGGAGATTTTAGCCTTTAGAAAGCTGGTAGGTGATGGTGGGCGAGGTGGGGGAAAGGAGCATTGAGTGTTTCTTTAAGAAAAATTAATCTATAAAATATATATATATATATTTCCCAAATTCGTAATCTGTGTAATTTTCTACGTAGATAACATATATATATATATATATATATATATATATATATTGTTATAAATGTGATACAATTTTAACATATATGTTGAAATATATGTTTGATATAGAAGAATCATGATTTGGTATATAACTTAATACATTTGGCAAAGAGGACAGACATGTTTGTAATATATGGCAAGTGATTGTCCACTGAAAGTTTTGCCTTGTATAATGAAAACATTCCTGATTAACTAACAGCGAAACTCAAAGTAGACAGTGGCTTTCGTACATGACGTACACACAAACACACACACACACACAAACACACACACACACGCACATTTAATCAATCTTATTTCTGTTGTTTGTCCATCTTCTGTGTGTGTATGTGTGTGTGTGCCATACATGTAGCATGCAATGACTTCTGCAGTGTCACCGCTGAGTATATATATTTGTTTTACGTTTCTTTCCCTCTTACTGCTCCATATTAAATTCTTTGCTTCAGTCAGGCATTCCTTTCGCTTTAATCTAAACAGCCGCTCTCATTCTACAAAATATCTATTTCAAATCTCTTTCTCGTCTTTTCTTTCTCTCGTTAGATATCAATAGCAAAAGGACAGTTTTAATCTGAAACCTTCATAAATAAAGAGCTCTTCTTGATTATCACATTTCAATTGATATTTATGAATTCAAAGGTGAAAACAAATTCTTGGTGTGGTTTCGAATTACCCTCACGCCCAAATATCTTAAAAGTACTATGCAACAGATGACGTTTCTGTCAATAATATTGGCAAGAAGGAAAAGAAAAAAAGTTTTACTGGCACACGTTTAGATCTGCTTTACGAATACGATTCGCCTCATTCAAGTTCATGTTAGAAGTTTCTATATATCAAACCGCCAAGGGACCGTGATTTTTCGTTATGCTGTTAAGATGCTGTGACAAAATTTCAGCTTTGATTCCGGTAAATTGTTGACTACCTCGTCGAAGGTTTCGGGCAACAAACATAACAGTTTCACCTTGGTTTGGCAATAGGGTGGGTTGCACCAATAAAACTGACAACGCAGTCCTCATCGAGAAGCTCGAGCATATTTATATAGCCAAGATTTTAAAAAGTTGGTTTCAATCTGAATGTTACCTACTTTATTTTATTTTATAATTTATAATTTATAATTTATCTTGATTACATATCCTTTAATAATTATTTCTCAAAATCATTTAAAACTTAAAAAATAAAATATAATTATTTGATAGGGTTAATCACAATGATGTAAATTATGTAGATCAAAAACCTTATTTTGCTAGACTTACCTCCCTTTGACCATTAATTTGTATTTCTGCAAGATCTATAAAAGGTAATTTTTCTTTTAATTTCTTTTCTTCTCAAACCTCTAACGGTTTTCTTATTTGATAAAACAGCGTCGTAAGCATGTCGTTACTTAATATCCTAGCTTAACAATTGTACTTAGTTACTCTACTATATAACGGTTTTCTTAACCGATATTGTAAGTCGAAACAACCTGATTACAACTTCTCTATATACATGTAATTTATATACAAATAATAATGTTGTCTGTTGTGAATTAATGTAACTTGGCCCTGAAGAGATGGAAGGCCCTAATTTCTTATCTCAGACAAGAGTAAGTCGGGATCTTGCATCGAAATGCGCATAGGATTATAAACAAGTTTTATTAATATATAGGATTGCGTCATGGCTCTCATTTTAATTGATATGCTCCCAAAATTGTATCACCTATACGAAAGTCATTATATTTAAACTAAGTATAAACAACTTTTCAAGTGAGAACTTTGCTACTTTGGTAACAGTTACAATACTTATCTTACCAAAATATTTGGCAGCTATTTAAATGCGCAAATATATATATATATATA
>NC_069000.1:38642896-38644619 GCF_001194135.2 Octopus bimaculoides
GGTTACTGTCAATCCCTATATATTTATGATTATAAATGATTTTTACCGAAAAGGTTTTTCATACTGAGCTACCCGGCAAAATTGTTAATTATTAATTTTATTACTAATTGACGATTCCCTGCCCTGCATATCTATATATATATATATATATATATATATGTATATATGTGTGTGTGTGTCTGTATTTGTCCCCACAACATCGCTTGACAACCGATGCTGGTGTGTTTACGTCTCCGTAACTTAGCGGTTCGTCAAAGAGAAGGAGAGGATAAGTATTAGGCTTACAAGGAATAAGTCCCGGGGTCGCTTTGTTCGACTAAAGGCGGTGCTCCAGCATGGCCGCGGTCAAATGACTGAAACAAGTAAAAAAAAATAAAAGAATAACTCAGTAACAATAAATTGAAACTCACCAACAAGTAGAATCTCATGTTTTGTTCTCTTTACTGGATTTGGGGCAAGGTTTACAGCGTTTACAAGAAGCTACTACTTTCTTCATTGATGTTCATGGTGTAAATAGAAAGACATTACTGATAAGTCTATTGCATGCTAATATCTGCCAAAACAAATTCATGGCTATTGTAGCCGCTTTCAAGATATTAGTGACCGCAGTACTTTTCTCTTTGGACCAGAACAAAACATTCCGCGAGAAGACGTTTTTCTGGATTGGGCAGACATAGTATTAGGTTTGTGCAACATTGCCAAGAA
This sequence comes from Octopus bimaculoides, assembly GCF_001194135.2. Classification (NCBI taxonomy): domain Eukaryota; kingdom Metazoa; phylum Mollusca; class Cephalopoda; order Octopoda; family Octopodidae; genus Octopus; species Octopus bimaculoides. Next base: position 38,643,602 of record NC_069000.1, read on the forward strand.
TTAAGGAACCGGAGAGTTTCTTATTTGATGCAGAAGAAGTTACAAGGAAACACTGGAAACTGTGGTAGGAATTACGTGAGATTGAGTCTTAAAGGTGAGGCTTAGCAATTGTATTGTCAGATCTTACCCGTGATCTCCATTGAATAAACGTATACGGAATTTGTGTTTGCTTTAAATCGTTATCATTTTTGCCCTAACCTCATCTTCAAACTGTCTACAAATACGACGGAATTGCTTTATCTTTGATCCGCCAAACTATGAAGAACTCAAGCACAAATATTATTTACCTTTATTCCTTTGGGGCCAATTACAAACTCAGATAGCATGACTGCTACATTTCGCATTTACGATCTTATTTCACTAAATTCCATCCATTTCCTATCCAAAGCTTGAAGAGAATTCGTGTGTGCTATCGGACATTCATCCCAGATGATCATTCGACATTTCTTATGAAGGTGTTCGGTTTCTAATTTTCTTATAAGTTGGAAAGGGAATATTTCATTTCGGCAGTAATTGCGTCCATGAATCCACATTCCATTAACTTAATTCTTTAGACAGCAGAGGGGATTGATGAATTGATATCTGAGATGTTCCTCAATCTGCGAGATCATTAATTAACGCAGAAGGAAGTGCCAAGAAAATGTTAAGCCACAGCATTAGCCGGCAGCTACTGCAGATATTTCCAGCAGATAATCCCAGCCACAAATCAAAGGACGTTGTCGAAGATCAGAGAGAAATATCTTTTACATATTTTACTTGTCAGACTGTGGCCATGCTGGAGCATCTCTCTATCTATCTATCTATCTATCTATCTATCTATCTATCTATCTATCTATCTATCTATCTATCTATCTAGTTAGCTAGCTAGCTATATGTATACATATAGATATAAACATATATATTCATACACACACACACGCGCGCACACTCACGTATATATATATACATGCACATATATATGTATATATATATATTTGTGTATATGTATATATATATATATATATATATATATATATAT
>NC_069000.1:38644863-38645651 GCF_001194135.2 Octopus bimaculoides
AGGAATTAAAGGAACTTTTATTTATATGCGTTTTGTTCCATTTATTGTTATTATTCATATATATATATATATCTATCTATCTATCTATCTATCTATCTATATATATATATATATATATATGTATGTATAATACTATTTATAATGATACATAGCTTGTATGCAAGAGAGAAAGGGAGAGAAGGAGAGATAGGTGACAGAGAATGTCGGAAAGAGTTGTAATTTGAAATTACAACTGCAGGTATACCTGATAAAGTTGTATATTGATATATAATTAAATTTACATAAATGATAGCGAAATATTTTGGGAAGCTAGGAAAACCAATTGGGAAAAGTAGACGAACCTTTAAGCAGAAAAGTCATGCTAAAGACGTGCATTCCAGTCATGGCTGAAGGTTGTTGACAGCGTTGCATTTACTAAGTTCTGGAAGACAAGGGTGGACTGGTGAGTGATAGAAAGGACTAGGTTTCCATGGGGATCTAGATTTTCAGAAGACGGTCATTGAGGAGAGAGAAAGAGAGAAGGAGAGACTGAGAGAGGGAAAGAGAGGGACAGGGAAAGAGAGGGACAGGGAAAGAGAGGGACAGGGAAAGATGGATAGATGTAGGAAGGGAATGAGAAGGCGGATGGAGAGAAAGAGAGAGAGAGAAAGAGGGAGGGAGATAGATAGATATGCTGAAGGAGTTAGAGAACGATATTGTGAGATTCATTTGACGATAGTTGACTAGGTTAGGGGAATTGCTTTCGAGTGTGGGTGGGCACCTGGATAAACTGTTGGGTGCTTATATAT
>NC_069000.1:38647386-38648320 GCF_001194135.2 Octopus bimaculoides
CCTATTTATTTATATACTTGCATACATACACGCATGCACACACATTCTTACACGTTTTATGAAAAAAACTCGACGCTGGTGTATCTGAAAAAGGTTTACCTTTTTTATTAGATTTTAAAAAACATATTTGTTGAATTCTATATAATACAACACATAATACATAATTCAAACTAAAACTAGACAGGAAACTATTAGCGGACAATATTCTATAAAATACGTCGCAAAAATAGACGAATAACGTTCGAAGTGATATTCACAAAACAATACTAAAATACAATAAAAATAAGTTTACAAACGGCATACAATGGCTTACAAACCTCACGTTGAAAATTCATAATACAGTTGTAATATCTATAAAATTACATTGACTTTGTCTTATATAACTCATAGGAAAATACGCCAGCATAATTTCCGCATGCAGATGGAGCTATGAATATACTGGAATGTTGAATACATGCATACATAAAAGAAGTTTAGTGATCCAAGCAACTACACGGATTTCATGTAAAAATATGAAAAGAAAAGAAAAATCCGTAATAAAGAATTTCATAAACACTGGTAACAAAGCAGATTCCACATATATGTGTTTGTGTATACATACATACATACATACATACATGCATACATACATGCATACATACATACATACATACATACATACATACATTCTTTCATTTGTTTCAGTAATATTATTGCGGCCATGCTGGAGCTCCGGCTCTAGTCGAACTAATCGACCCCAGGACTTATTTGTAAGCCTACTTCTTATTCTATCGGTCTCTATTGCCGAACCGCTAGATTTTCGGGGACGTAAACGCACCAACATCGGTTGTCAAGTGGTGATAGGGGTGACAAACACAAACACACAAATATGTATATATAAACATGTATATACAAACACAGAAGGAGGAAGGGAATATATATATATATATATATA
>NC_069000.1:38648727-38652566 GCF_001194135.2 Octopus bimaculoides
GTGTGTGTGTGTGTGTGTGTGTGTGTGTGTGTGTGTGCGTGTGTGTGTGTGTGTGTGTGTGAGTGTGTGTGTGTGTATACTGTAGTATGATCAGGTGAGTGATAATAAAACGCGGTTTGCTAGCTTTAAGCATAAAGGCGGCATGTAGAGAAAACACTGATGACTATATAATTGATGAATTACATTTATTAAACAACGCATGAAATATATTTCTTCCCCTGTAGAGTTTAGATAGAAAATTCCGATAAGATGACTGGTGCTGTACAATTATATTTTCAAAGCAGTAACCATTGCTAATAATGCAATAAACGAATCTGTAAATAAAAGAGATGGAAGAGGTTGTCGAGAACTGCAATTGTTTCGAAAGTACTCCGGATGCATTTTCCGTAACATAACGAATGTCGTGTAACGGCACGGTTTGTATTTTGTGTATATATATATATTCCTTCAATTTTTTAATTCTCTTTCTGTTTCAGTCATTAACCTTAGACCATGATAGAGTACCAACCTCAAGAACTTAATCACATCAACCGCATTATTTAATTGCGGTATATATTTTTCGACCTTTATCGTGTTGCTATTTTACAGTTTATCGAACAATACCAGATTTTCAAATACCCAGACAAAAATACAAAAATCGATGCAAACTTGCACACATGTAAACGGGCACAGATACATACACGCACATATACACATACAAATAAAGAACAGAACCCGAATCACACGCTTGCAAAACTAAATTTTTAATTACAAGCTCATTGATATTGAAACCATTGCAGAATTATTTTTTATTTCTCTTTAAATAGTTAAAATATATTTCGCCTTAAGCTTATTGGAAATGAAAAGCAGTGAGGAAACGATATTAACAAACTAACCAGCACACGTTACTGAATGACTCCTCGCGGCGATGATCAATTCAAGAGAAAAAGCAAATAATAGGAAAAGAAAGCCTTTTGTTCGAACAAATGAAGAGCTGCATTTCACACAAGAATTGAAAATGTAATATCATCTAAACATCACGATGGTATTTGTGTGAAAATGATTAATTAATCCTGTAATAGATTTGACGTTTCGAGCAAACTTTTGGCTATAATTAATCCCAGCTTGGAGGTAAAATGTAAGCGATAACTTTGAATTGATTTGTGCATTGTATAGTATCTTAAATAATACCAAGGAGTACCGGACTTATGGTGCACCTCTTCATATTTCGTTTCGTGACTTCGCTAAATATTTAGCAAGTTAATACTTTTTTATGTACAGAATTCTGTACTGCCTCATAAAATTGGGAAGGAGCCGACGTAGGAACGTCTGAGTATTTGCGTAACCGGCTTCAAAATCTGGACAAATCTCTCTAAATTACAATAGAAAACGATGATCAATGTTTTCATAGATATACGAATACAAGGGACAGTCACGTCGGCAGGTTTGTGATTATGAATCAGCTACGTAAGGACATATACTTACTATGAATAAATAATGGTTTTAAATTTTGGCACGAGTCCAGCAATTTTGGGAACGGGTCAAGTTGATTAAGTTGATTCCAGATTCCGAAGGATGAAACGCAGAAATCCCGGTGGCATTTGAACTCAGAATGTAACCTCGGAAAAAATGCCGCTAAGCATTTTTCCGGTGCGGTAACGATTCTATGTGCGTGAAAATGCATGCGTTTGTTAAAGTGTGTTATGTGTGTGGAAATTATGGTTATAGAGGCTTTGTGTCTAAGTACGTATGCACACATGCATCTTTGATTGCATTTATGGAATGAGTGAACTCTTCTGTTTCCTTGTGTGACTGAAGAGTTATTATATCGAGAGATTGTAGAAAAAATAAATATAATAGTTATATTAATCTTATGGATTTATAGTTATGAGTAGTGTATATGTGAATGATGCTTCATAAAAGTACGTGTGTGTGTGTGTCTGTGTGTGTGAGTGTGTGTGTGTGTGTGTGAGCATGCAGCAAGTAGGAATGGAGTGGATGTTTTGAGGTCGAATCCGGTCGAATTGTTTGCTCCTTCTTCACATAAGTAGTTCATAAAAAAATATTTTGGAAATTATTATAATGCGTATATTGTTGTGCTGTTAATTCTATGGGCTATGTGTTGTATTGGAACAAAAAACCTGGTTAACCGTATTGGATGTTCAGTTTGAATGGGCTCGGTGTGTTTTAAAACTTTTCCTATGCATTTCGTATATCAGCAAACGAAAAATGTTACTTTCCTTATAATAAGCGCGTTCACTAACAAGGTTGATATATAACTTTTCGGTTAAGCAGAGGTTACTATACTATGTGTGTCACGCACTGATTGGTTCACAACAGTTATTCATTCACACCTCCGCTTTCCATTCTGATCAAATCATTCGCTTCAGATTCCAAATATATTATTGGTTTTGTGAATAATTAATGACCGTTTTATAAATTAATTTAGAGCAGTTTTAGATTTTAAAAAAATCTGTCGTTAATATAATAGCTTATCAAAAATTTCAAGCTAGTCGCTGGAATATGTAGCTTATTTCAACCTTCTAGGGTATGGCTATCTGCATATCTAAACCCCAAACGTTACACCCCAGTACCAAGTCATTTAAACATACGACATTGATTTCATATATTGGCAAAAGTCCAGCAATTTCGGGGTTGTATGTAAGTCATCTACTCCAGTACTGATATGGCACTTAATTTATTGATGCTGAAATGATGAATAGCAAAGACGGCCTCGGCAGTATTTGAACTCAGGTCGTAAAGCATTTTGTCCGACGCGGAAACGCTTTTTCCAATTAACCGCATTATTTAAGAATACGAGATTGAAGACAATAGACATAATGAATTTCCAAACTACTTATTTAGGATAAGTATTTACTTTCACTCTAGAATAGTTTCAAATTTTAGCTCGAGGCCAGGAACTTAACTTAGCGGGAGTGGGTAAGTCAGTTACGTCGATCCTAGTACTTAACTAGTACTTATTTCATCCATCCCCCGAAAGGATAAAAGACAAAATCGACCTCTGCGAAATTTGAACTCAAAACGTAAAGACAGATGAAATGCTGCTAAACATTTTGCCCGGCGTGCTAACGATTCTGCCAGCTCGCTGCTTTGGATCCGCACTACGTTACAATCAGTTTCCTGACCCTTGATTATCAGCTGTCGTATTGATCAAATCCAAGACTAGATTTGATTTAGGAACGTTAATTTCGAAGCGTTTAGCTTAGTAACATCTCTATTAGCCACACTACTTTCGAATGCAGTATACTGCACACAACCACCGTGCTATATCTAACCAATTTTGAAGTATTTTACTTTCCAGCATAGCAGCCCTTAATAAGCTAGTGTCCGTACTGAGCACACGACTAACACGATGAAATAGACTGCATTAGTTTTTCCAATTTTCTACTATGGGAACTTAAATAACACAGCTTCACCGAAAATACGTGTCTTGTATAATAACTGTATAGTAATTTTCTGCGTGTCGTAAAAGTTATTTAAGTTAGCATTCACAAATAACTTATATGTTATATACAGAAGTTTTGCTCATTCTGAATTTAGTGCACAAATAATTCTATTTTCTAAGTTTCTAAATGGGTTCTCCATCGATTACAAGAATCTAATTTCAGAGCGGTGTACACTTCCTTTCGTCAATTTATGTGTGCTATCATTCCTTACTTGGTTTTTCGGCACCACACATTCTACCTTTAATTTGCAAACACACATATGTTTATGTGTATACATATATAGACAGGGTGCGATGGGTGAATTGCCGCAGTTTTATATTTTTAATTTCGACCGTGCGCATTGTTTGTTTTATATATACATACATATATATATATATATATATATATATATAT
>NC_069000.1:38652602-38656235 GCF_001194135.2 Octopus bimaculoides
ACATATATATATATATATATATATATATATAAAACAAACAATGCTATCATGAAATACTCGGAAACAAATACAAAAGACACACACACACACACACACTCACACGCGCACGCATGCGCATACACATATATATAATCCAAATTATAAGACCAAGAAGATTTTTGACCAGGTCTTTACATACACACATATTTACACACGTCTGTATGTGTGTGTGTGTTTTGTATTTGTTCCCGAGCATTACCTGATAATAGGTTTGTTTGCATCCTAACAACCTAGAAGTTCAGCAAAAGAAACCGACAAAGAAATTCCAAACTTCACAAAGATAATTATGTATTAGGATAAATTTGTTCGACTAAAACGTTCCAGGGCGTGCCCCAGCGTGGCCGCAGTCTAATGACTGAAACAAGGAAAACACAGTATATTATTCTTTGATTATCTCTTGTAACACACTCAACTGAGCAAGAATTGACCAAACGTGACTAAATTATATCTAAATTCCAGTCGATAATGTGTGTATGTGTGTTGGCACTCTGTCGCTTACGACATCAAGGGTTCCAGTTGATCCGATCAACGGAACAGCCTGCTCGTGAAATTAGCGTGCAAGTGACTGAGCACTCCACAGACACGTGTACCCTTAACGTAGTACTCGGGGATATTCAGCGTGACACAGTGTGACAAGGCCGACCCTTTGAATTACAGGCACAACAAAAACAGGAAGTAAGAGTGAGAGAATGTTGTGGTGGAAGAGTAGAGCAGGGTTCGCCACCATCCCCTGCCGGAGCCTCGTGGAGCTTTTAAGTGTTTTCGCTCAATAAACACTCACAACGCCCGGTCTGCGAATCGAAACCGCGATCCTATGACCGCGAGTCCACTGCCCTAACCACTCGGCCATTGCGCCTCCACCCAGTCGATAATATCATTCTAGGAAACGAAGACGAAGTTAAGTCAGCTTCACTTTCCTCAGTATTTTTTTCTCAACGAAGCAGGTAGCAAAATTCATTGTAAATGATACACATAATCAGATGACCTGAGTATAGAAGCTTTTATTGCGTGCAATAACAACCGGAAGATATCAGGCTCTTTGCTAGTAGATTTTCATAATTATTGGCAGTTATCTTAAACAATCAGATATTTGGACGGCGTTCAAGAATACTTCAAGTTAAATCTGGAAAGAGTGTACAGATTTTATTGTTAGGAAATTTGGTAGAGGGTGTATTCAAAGAACACTCTAGTTTTGCATCATCAATGAATTTTCAGTGTATGAATAATTACGCAGATGTATTTGCACAGCTATCTGAGATAGCGTGCTGAAACTAAAAGAATTGCAGCGTGAAAGGTGTTTATAAGCCATTTAAAAACACACAAAAACCGTTAGATTCACTTCAACATTTAAATTTAAATTTAATTTGCTAATATATTTTCCTCGTTTTGAAACCGCGACCTCTTCACTGACAAAAATTCCGCGCTACATCTGAGCATGTTGAATATATGAATAGTTAATTACGAGGCAAAATATGAAACAATAGTGAAAACAGGTACAAGTTGGCTTAAGCATATTGATAAACCTCAGTAAGTAATAATCTTTGCTATTATAAGCACAAGGCCTGAAATAATTTTGGTGGAGGTGGGGGCTAGTTAATTACATTAACCCCAGTACTCAACTGGTACTTATTTTATCGACCTCGAAATAATGAAAGGCAAAGTCTGCCCTGCAGAATTTGAACTCAGAACACAAAGAACTGGAAAAATTCCTCTATGTTCCTTTGTTCGGCGTCCTCACGGCTCTGTCAGCTTGTCGCATTAACCTCAGTAAATAATGATTTCAAATTTTGGCACAAGGCCAGCAATTTTGTGTAAATCGATTACAGCGACCCCTGGTATTCAACTGGTACTTATTTTATCGACCTTAAAAGGACGAAAGGCAAAATAGACCTCGATAGGATTTGAACGCAGAACATAAAGACGGACGAAATACCGCTCAACATTTTGCACGGCTTACTAAAGATTCTGTCAGCTCACCGCATTAACCGCAGTAAAAAGTAATTAAAATTATTTTAGTGGCAATTCAGTTCATTTTTGTTATACAATCCTTATTGTCGTAGCTCAAAATATTAATTTTTAGAAGTATTTAATGCCGTATACTCCTTAAGGGTAAAATATGGAATGTTATGACACGGATACATTTCCAAGAGCAATTCGTTACGCAAATGAAATAATTGTCTCCCAACTGAAATTGGAACTACATAGTTTGGCCTCATAAAGCCGGGGGATGACATCTTGCTATAAGCTGTACTCAACATTTGCTCACAAACTTTTGGATAATTGTCAGGTATTATCTGTTGCCGTGCTTCATAGCTTGATTTATATTGTTCACGCTCTTATAATTGAAAGCTACATTCCTAATCTTTCATTCGCAGAATGTCTTAACATTCTTAGCCGAAGATTGATAGGAGTTTAAATACAGTTTTTCTTAGCATTCTATGGTTTCAAGCATAATCTTTTCAAACATGTTGGCGGAATATGTTTTAAAGATTTATATATTCATATTTTTGTATGTGTTTCATTCCTTTTAATATCCAAAATATTTTGATGATGATAATAATAATAATAATTATAATAATAATAGTAATAATACTAATAATAAATGAAGTTAATACTGATTATTTTCTTTATACTTTCCGGATAAGCCGGTAAAGCTGAGATAATCATTTTTCTCAATTCAAAGAGTTATTCTAAGTTTAAAACCTTTGGCGTTTTAATAATTTGGGATTCGAATAAATAACCGTGGTTGATATATCCCGGAGAGAAATAGAATAAAATTCCTATGGACTGTTATATCCCTATTGAGATATATACACGCGTAGTATTTTCATGCTGGATTGGGATATGAATGTGACAACCACACCTGATGTGAACGTTTCCGATGTTTCAATTGAATAATGAGATTTTCATGCTGCATGTTTTAAAGCCATTGAAAAGATTTAAAGTGTGGTGTTTTTGTTTTTTGTTTTTGCATGTGTGAACCAAAACCACCAGAGAGTGTTTTAGCAAGATAAAGAGGACAATAGGCCGAGTTCATTAGATGCCCTACAGGGAAGCTAGGGCTTTGAACACATAATGGCAACAGCGAAAGTCAAAGGAAGTAAAAGCTGGTGAAGTGATAAAGAGAAAAAGAGGATAGCGAGAATGTGTGCGTGAGAGAGGGGGAAATGGAGTGGGAGAGAGGCGGAGTGGGGAGAAGAGAGTGGGAGAGGATAGAGGGATACGTTAGTCTTATGCGTTGATCCATTAACGTGCTATATTGTATACAGCGTGGAGACGCAATGGCCCAGTGGTTAGGGCAGCGAACTCGTGGTCATAGGATCGCGGTTTCGATTCCCAGACCGGGCGTTCTGAGTGTTTATTGAGCGAAAACGCCTAAAGCTCCGCGAGGCTCCGGCAGGGGATGGTGGCGAACCCTGCTGTACTCTTTCACCACAACTTTCTCTCACTCTTTTTTCCTGTTTCTGTTGTACCTGTAATTCAAAAAGGGCCAGCCTTGTCACACTATGTCACGCTGAATATCCCCGAGAACTACGTTAAGGTTACACGTGTCTGTGGAGTGCTCAGTCACTTGCACGTTAATTTCACGAGCAG
>NC_069000.1:38656753-38659019 GCF_001194135.2 Octopus bimaculoides
ATGGTGAAGTTGGAAAACTTTCTACAGTACCGAATTTAGTAGGAAACATATTACGCTTATTTACATTATTTACATTTGACGGATATTTGTCCTCATCTTGTTTGTTGTTAACACAACGTTTCGGCTGATATACCCTCCAGCCTTCGTCAGGTGTCTTGGGGAAATTTCAAACCTGGGTTCTCATTCCTAAGGTATTTTTCGATGTTGTTATTATTATTACTATTATTATTATTATTATTATTATTATTCAGGTTACTGCTTGGAATCGAACTCGGAATCTTGGGGTTAGTAGCCCACGCTATTAACCACTACACCAAATGCCCGTCAAATGTAAATAATGTAAATAATGTACATAATTCCTCATCTCTTAAATATAGAACCGTATTACGCTTATCTGGAAGAAAGCAATCTATTTACATTGAACTTATTGAACGGATTATTCGAGATTAGGTACAAATCTCATATAATTCTACGCCTCTTGGATTTAGTTTAATTATCCAACTTCGTGCATTTGGATTTCTTAATATGTTTTCTCGGCTCATTTTATCGCTCATACACATACAAACATTTACTGAAATAGCGCGTCTCAGGGATTATTGCACTTGGCTACAACTCATAAGATTGTGAGTTCGAATACAGGAACGGGTGGCTTTTCCCCCCTTGAATGAGGCACATAACTCCCCGTTCTTTTACACTATAAATGTTCAAAAGTGTATCAGCTGTTGCTAAGGGTGGGCGTATCATGCAATTGTGTTCCGTTTACGAGAACTCATGTGTTCTCAGTTCTATTAAACCCCACAGTTGTCAAATGGTGGTGGGGTAATAAACAACCACACAGACACACACATGTATACAAATATACATGATGGGTTTCAAACAGCCTCCGTCCGCAAAATTCACTTACAAAGCATGGTCGGCACGGGGCTATATTAAAAGTCATTTAGCTCGAAACCACACAGCTATACCTGCTGTAAAACGTATGCATTAAATGCCTGTAATACGTTTGTTGCTGGCACTCCGTCGCTTACGCCGTCGAGGGTTCCAGTTGATCCGATCAACGGAACAGCCTGCTCGTGAAATTAACGTGCAAGTGGCTGAGCACTCCACAGACACGCGCACCCATGACGTAGTTCTCAGGGAGGTTCAGTGTGATACAGTATTGTGACAAGGCTGGCCCTTTGAAATACACGGACTACTCATTTTTGCCAGCTGCGATATATATACATTAGGGTAATGACTTTTAAATTTTTTTCTGAATTTGAACATGGCCTGGGCGACTTGCTATGAGAATTGATGAGAAAACAGTGACCAGCACTTCGTTTTTTATTAACTTTCAAAAACCTTCCCACCAACTAATATCTCTATTTTCAAATGCGTCACACTTGCATTGCTTTAGTCAAACTCACATTACATTCGGTATTATTGCTTCACGCTGTTTTATTAGATTTAAAGGGGTTTATGACTGAAGTTACTTCATGACCCCCAAATACCAGTAACGAAATATACAGTGGTAAAAGTCGTTTCACGTATTGAGTAGTATTATTTGTTGTTGAGATAATCGGTGAATGCATTATTCTTTCTATTACAGATATTGAAATATATTGCTTTAATCAGTGAAATACAAACATCAATCATGTCATTTAAGCAGTCAAGTCAAGCAGTTGCAGCAAACGAATAAAAGGTGGTAAAAATATAACTAACTTTGAAAAGTCTGTTAAAAAGCAAAGAATTATAACGAATGTGACACATGAGTTGACTGAACTAATTAGAATCCTCAGAAAATCCAGCATCATTGTAAGGTATAACGCATTAGCAAATGTTTAAAAATCCAGACATGCAAGAAATCAGATCATTGATCAGGAACTAGAGAATCTATGGTAAAAATTTGATTTTCCGTGTATAACATTAAAGTCTCTTGTAAGAAAAGTAAATGCTTTGCTGACAGGGTTCGATACCCGTTTGGAACGTCCGAAACTAGGTCAAAATAATTTTGAAGATTTGTTTACTCTTTTACTCTTTTACTTGTTTCAGTCATTTGACTGCGGCCATGCTGGAGCACCGCCTTTAGTCGAATCAAATCGACCCCAGGAATTATTCTTTGTAAGCCTACTACTTCTTCTATCGGTCTTATTTGCCGAACCGCTAGATTACGGGGACCTAAACACACCAGCATCGGTTGTCAAGCGATGTTGGGGGGACAAACACAGATACACAACATATACACACGCATATATATATATATATATATATATATATATATATTTAT
>NC_069000.1:38659227-38678232 GCF_001194135.2 Octopus bimaculoides
ATATAATCGACTTAATCCGTTTGTCTGTCCTTGTTTGTCCCCTCTGTGTGTAGCCCCTTGTGGGTAGTAAAGAAATAACATATATATATATACAACGGGCTTCTTTCAGTTTCCGTCTACCAAATCCACTCACAAGGCTTTGGTCGGCCCGAGGCCTTAGTAGAAGACACTTGCCCAAGGTGCCACGCAGTGGGACTGAACCCGGAGCCATGTATTTGGTAAGCAAGTTACTTACCACACAGCCACTCCTGAATCAACATGGCAGCTGGTTATCTAAAGAAGACCAAAGACTTTTACGGTACACAAATTCAAAGTGGCGGTATAACTGGCTACACCACATCTCGGTTAGCTACGGTTCATCCTTCAAGCGAATGAATACCTTCCTCGTCGAAAGTGTCAGCTTCAATTTCACAAGCGTTTCTCCCATATGCTGAAACAGGTAAAGTAACGTGCCTAAAAACGTCTTCAAATATTACACAATTCTTTTTGTATGCATCGATGTCAGAAATATGTACCCAACTTCTTGCAGATACATCATCATCATCATCATCATCATCATCATCATCATTAGAAACCCCTACTTCTGATTCTGCACATGAAATCACATTACCAATAGACGTAATTTATCGGTTTGCATAAGAGATTGATAGAATAAGTATCAGGCGTTAAAAAATACTAGGGTCCGAAGGCGGTGTCCCAGCAGGGTCGTGGTCTGATGAGTAAACACGTAAATGATAAAGGAAAACATTTCGGTGAGTCAAGGTGAACTCTGAAGCCAACAGAAAGTAGAGAGAGAGAGAGAAAGAAAGAGAGAGAGAGAGAGAAAGAAAGAAAGAAAGAGAGAGAGAGAGAGAGAGAGAGAGAGAGAGAGAGAGAGAGAGAGAGAGAGAGAGAGAGAGCAATATGTAATAAAATAAATACAGGCGTTGCTGGTCTGTTCTGTTGGTACTCCGTCGCTTACGACGACGAGGGTTCCAGTCGATCCGATCAACGGAACAGCCTGCTCGTGAAGTTAACGTGCAAATGGTTGAGCACTCCACAGACACGTGTACCCTTAATGTAGTTCTCGGGGACATTCAGCGTGACACAGTGTGACAAGGCTGACCCTTTGAATTACAGGCACAACAGAAACAGGAAGTAAGATTGAGAGAAAGTTGTGGTGGAAGAGTACAGCAGGTTTCGCCACCATCCCCTGCCGGAATCTCGTGGAGCTTTAGGTGTTTTCGCTCAATAAACACTAACAACGCCCGGTCTGGGAATCGAAACCGCGATCCTATGACCGCGAGTCCGCTGCCCTAACCATTGGGCCATTGCGCCTCCACCGGCGTTGCTGGAATGGTTTGAGAAGCAGAAGTAATGATGAAGGCGATTCATATAGGTAAAAACAACGTAAAATATCAATAAAAAATGTTTTAAAAGTATTAAGAATAATACGAAATTAATTAAATAACAACTGAGAATAATACGAAAATAATTGAATAATAATTAAGAATGATATGAAAACAAGGAAATAAATATTTTCAGCTTCTTTCGATAGTTGTTTTATGGAGCTTGACTCGTTTTAAGATATATTTTCACGCGTCCATTAAATATAACTTAAATTACTATTATTACATGGTACTATTGCTTCCAAATCTATCTATCTATCTATCTATCTATCTATCTATCTATCTAGCTAGCTAGCTAGCTATCTATCTATCTATCTATCTATCTGTGTCTCTGTCTGTCTATCTGTCTGTCTCTGTCTCTCTCTGCCTGCCTGCCTGCCTGCTTGTCTGTCTTTCTGTCTATCTGCCTGCAAGCCTGTATATCTGTGTCTCTGCCTGCCCGACTGTTTGTCTGCCTGACCGACTGTTTGCTTGCTTGCCCGCCTGCTTATCTATCTATCTTTCTATCTATCTATCTATCTATCTATCTATCTGTGCCTGTGTCAGTGTGCCTGCTCCTCTCTCTCTCTCTCTTCACACACAAACATACATACTCATATATATATTTTTGTAGTTGCAAATGTGTACACACGTATGTGTGTGCCCGAATGTCTGTATGACGGTGGACATGTCCCTGTTCTTTTATTCGATTTTACAAAAGTGTGTATGTTTTTCTCGCCAATATTCTATAAACATATAAAGATATAGGACAATATTCTGTGTTCAAAATGATAAATATTACTGCTGTAATTTTCGTCCCGAAGGACAACTATTTGTTCAGCCACAGACCGTTTTGAACATTATTATTCTGTTTTCAAATATCATTTTTCCCAAATCGTTGCGATCTGTCATTATTAAACAGTGACGTTTATTGTATCTAAGGTTAGCTACTGGTCATAAAAATGCATGATAAATAAATATTACTGTTTCTATAGAATATAGTTCTATGCGATCATATTTTCCTTGAGGGGATACGTAGCTTAGCAAAACAGGATTGACTAACTAACTAAATATATCGATAAATATGTGAAAATAAATGAAACTTTGGACTTCGTTTGAAAAAAAGAAAAAGAATGAAACCTTGATATAAAGCTGCTTTAACATTAATCGAGGCTACCTATTGTAATTCATCAATCGAAACGCTGAGTTAATGAAGCATACAACACTGTGTAAATGTGAAACGAAATGGTGACTAAATATTGCGTTAGAAGACTTCACATCTGAATTAACTGGATATCAGCCAATCAAACAATCAATAAACAAAACGCCAATCTAATTATTTCTCATGCGTTAAAAACTCTTTATAACTTTTCGATGTGTTTGTCAGAAGAAATGAATGAAATATCAAAAGATGACTTGAACATGGATAATAGTTAGAGGTTAGTCACAACGCATGAAATATGAAAGCAACAAGCTTAATCTAAATTCCTCTCTGGGTGACCAAACCATCAGCATCGCAAACATGTCTTCAAAGAATAAGAAGATTATGAAGCAGCTTAGCTGGGAATTTAAAAAAAATGTTTTTAAAAAAGCTAGAAAACATCGATTTGCTAAGAAAAGAAAATTATTACACGATATTCGATAATGTAATTTGATAATGCACTCGATAATTTGATAACAGCCATAAAGCTTGTAACCACAGGCAAAGAGAGGAAAATAGTAGCCCATGGCTTGAGCCTGTGTTTGCATGTTCTTGTGTGGTCGATATGATGAAGCCAGTTAAATATATGCGTAATGACACAGTTCGTAGTTCGAAATTTTCTTGTACCGGAATAGTCTCGGTAAGCTTTTAGTTTATATTTCTTTAGTTTAATGTAAGGACATGAAGATGTCTAATTTTCTATATAAAAAGAGACCCGTTTGAGTCCAATCTGGAGATTTTCAGTTACACAGAGTTGACGATGTCCTTCACAGACTTTATATTACTTTAATTTTTACTACAATAGTCTCTTTTATTATGGAGTTGCTATCTACGCACTTTAGAAATCACATATATTTTCAAAACTTTGTTACAGTTAAATGAATTATCGCTCATTCCGATTGATGTTTCTTTACAATACATTCTACCAATTTTACATCTGTTCTCTGTAATCTTAATTTTCTTGTATTTCCAAATTTATGGTTGTGGTTAGAGATTTGAATTTCGGTGATACCCATATAACTCTCACTGACCTTAGAATATTTCGAAGTTTTCATCATGTCAGTTTTGAAGAAAGGGAATGACTACTTAGTGGAAGGAATGGTCTTGCTTTAACTCCATAGAAGATTAAAGCAGGTAATTCTCCCTTCTGAAGTTTGGAGTTATTTGCTGTGGGTTGCATTTTGTATTTCTATTTGCTATTAAAACCACCGCTAGCTCGATTTCTGTTGTGGTATTGGGTGATCATTTAAAAATATGACAAAGGTAGATAGTATTTTAGATATTCTTTGTCAAATACTCTCTGTTATAATGTGTATGATCGTGAGCGGGTGGTTGAAGCTCTTGTTTATATACTTTTTGTCGCTTGTTATACTTTAGGGTTGCGATTGCTGGTGTTTAAGCTTAGTGTTGCCCAAACGAATTTATTATTTGAATTTGTGCATTTATTATAATTAAAATATCTTTTTTTCTGATTTTAGCCTTGTCACACCGAGCATGTATGTGTTATGACAGGTCCATCATCTATGGAAAGTTCTATGGTAAGGAATATATTTTGCTACGTGTGTATGATATATACTTCATTCAAGTAGCAATTTTCTCTCTAGGAATGATCAGTGGTTTGCATAAGCGACGACGTTGACAGGGAGAACGTGAGCAGCGTAACTAATTCGTGTATTCCAGATGATCTTCGGTGCAGAGACTAAGGATAAATTTCTGAAATCCTGAACTGAATTTAAAAATCCATACGTATAGGTTTGTAAATTATGAATCAGGCCTGATTATGATGTGCACAGAAGATGAACGAGTGTTCCACCAGTATGTGGTCCAAACCGGTCTCAGCTGAGTAGTGTATAATGCTCATTCTTTCGCTTTCCTTTGATACAGGCAGGAAAAATGTTGCTTGCCTCAAGTCACAAAGCTGATATGTGGGAAAATGGACAGTCTTCTTTAAATTTTGGTCTGTATTTTGCAAGCTGAAAGTTGTCGAGGTTTTAAGATACTCTGATCCTACCTAGGTGCCGTACGTTCAGAGTGATTAACTTTCGTTGCATATTTTGTAAGTTTGTTTCTAACCCTCAAATATTATAGATGTTGGTATTGTTTGGCCCCCAGCACTATACTATAATGGAGCACATTATGATCAAAGGAAATCCCACAATTTTTAAGGTTACATGTGACTATATTACCCGGTATGTTATCTCCACATTTTACATAACAGAAAGTGAAATGAGGGAGATTTGGCCGCTATTCGAACATATCGAACGCGTTTGCTGGGATTGAACCCCAGTCCATGTATTTGTATATTTATGCTCCCACATATTTCGTTGCCCATTTTATATACACCATTTCATATTAAACGCATATCATGAATTGTATATGAGTTTATATATTTGATAACTTCTTTAATGTGAATAAGGAAATTAATTATATATTTGACAACTTTATTGTCAGCGAGGAATTTATTCAATTTCTTTTTTGTACTTTCTTTAAGGATATAAATTATTCCCGCAGCAGATTTTAAAATAATTGTCGCAAAAATATTTTAAAAAGGTGGCAGTTAAAACTTTGATTGGCTACAAAGAATTCTTGTCGTTCCATGTACAGAAAATTAATAGGAAGTAGGTAAGCTGTATAATTGAGCATATGTGGAGAAATTAAAAACATTTTTCTCATGAAATTTAGGCTATTTCTTCTCTGTTTCAGCTAAACATTCTCTGTAATGATAAAGAAGCTTTAGAGAACAACCGATTAGGTTTAGCAAGACTACAATGATAGAAAACCGTATATTAGGGCGAAGCTAGTGGTGAGTTTAAAATAGGTTATTAGGACATGCATCATAAACTACTTGCTCGCCCTAAGAGTGTTCTTTCATTCGAAACACAAATATTGAGGTATCCGATCCAAGTTCAATGGTCTTTTATATGTGGAGATGACGTAACAACAAGACCATGTTATCTTATTTTAGGCAAACGTGTACAGCTTTTTGGCGATACATCCACTGAGTGCTTTGCGGGAAGAAATAAAGATTCTTTCCTTCGGCAACAATATTCCACTAATCCCATCAACGAAATCAAAATGAAGTGTTGCAAAAAGCCTAAAATGGTATTTGAGATACAGGAAATATCTGAAAGTTGTGCGAGGTACAATGAACCGGAAATGGATAATAATGCCTACAAGCTTTATAAGGCAGACTTATTCATTGGTGTCTTGACAGATGTATGAAATAACTTGTTGCAGTTTGGATTATTTAAAACTGTGTAATCTTAAAGATTGTTGACCTGTCGGTAATGCACAAGTTCAAGGAGAACTTCAGCAAAAATTCCAAATCTGAAAGAAAAATAAATACTGGCTTGAGTATTTAAGCTTCAGAGCTCACAAATTGGATTAAGCTTGTCAAACGTCGTGTCATTCAGGCCCCATGAATTTGGGTAGTTCCTATGAGATTCATTCAACACTTCTTAAGATTGGTATAGAAGGTGTCTTTGCTCCGAAGATGTGTCTTCGTTGGGCTCTGTTGAGTTTAGAGCATTGATTATCACTTCATGTTTGACCGCTGAAACAGATGCAGCCAATATGAATCTAGCTAGTGCTTGTATCCTCTTTCTGTACAGCAGAGTCTGTTAATATATGAGTCAATGACTACATGTTCAAATTCTGTAGACCACATACTCAATCCATCAAAAGTAACACTTTTTCATAACTTCTTTATGTTTTGTCATCAAAGCATTTGGAAAACATCATCGGAAGACCAAGGTGGAAAATACCTTATGTTATTTAGCTTTGTTGTCTTATATTCTGAGTTCAAATCCTACCAGAGCAGCTTCATATTTCATCTATCCGGAGACGATTGACATATAAAAGAAGCACTGGGGTCAATTCAAGTGACTAACAATTCTTCAAGGTGGTGCCCCAGTATGGCCGCTGTCGTATATGTGAAACAAGTAAAACACGATATATCAACAGGGCAACGCGTTTTGAAAGATTTGCTCTCCAAACGGACGTTAATTAGGACAATGCACTTTTCAGTTTATTCATATATCTCTCTAGCAATTCTTGTTCCTATTTTTATTCCTCACCAATTATTTTACTGACAGATTCAGCTCCACAATTCAACAACGTCATCGGCGACTTTAATCGTATATTTAGCAACAGATAACTTACTTTCTTACTGCAATATATAATCTGTGTCGCAGTCTTTTTAAACTTCTTATAGTGTTATTCCGGTATCTATAATTCTTTTAAATATTTTAATCTATATTCATTAACAGTGATTTAATATTAATCTTACTTTGACAAAGGATTGTTTGTTTTTTAAATGCATCTTAAACATCTTTTGTCGTTGATGTTGTTGTTGTTCTCCCCCCTCTTTTTTCTGAAGTCAATGACCTTGGCAGGAACGTGACAGCATAGGAAGAATTGCATAGCAGCATTCTTTCCGGCATTTTAGTACTGAGTTCAAATTCCACCGATATCAACATTGCCTTTCATACTTTAGGGTACGACAGAATATAATACTAATTTTGTAAAGAAATAAGCATTACTTTTATTCCTAAGGCAACGAGCAGGCAGAAATGTTAGCACGCCGGCCGAAATGCTTAGCGGTATTTCGTCTGTCTTTACGTTCTGAGTTCAAATTCCGCGGAGGTCGACATTGCCTTTCATCCTTTCGGGGTCGATAAATTAAGTACCAGTTGCGTACTGGGGCCGATCTAATCGACTGGCCGCCTACCCCAAAATTTTGGGCCTTGTACCAAGAGTAGAAAGGAATCGTTAGCACGCTGTACGGAGAGCTTAACACTATTTCACCCGTCGCTACTTTCCGATTTTAAATTCCACCAAGGTCGACTTTGCCTTCCATCCTTACGGGTTCGATAAAAGAAAGCACAGGTTGGGCACTGGTGCTATGTAATGGATTTATCGTCTCCATGAAAACTGCTTGAAAATCGCACCGTAAAACTTGATAAAGTTTAGCAGAATTGTTCTCCATTCTCGCTTTTGATTTGTACTCTTATATTTTAACTCCCAGAGGTGCACAATTAATGATGTAGAGTGTGTGTTTTGAGTAAAAAAAAAAATAATGCATGAAATATTCTTTTTATATCACAAAAAAAAGAAAAAAGTTATGTTGTGGATATATCTTAACACCAGAGATATATTTGTTATCTTTCTAAGAAATTTTTACCTAGAAGTCAGATCTCAACGTTTCTACACATACAACTGTAGAATATTTGACCACGTGGGTTATTAAAATGCAAAGCTATATTAGATGCGGTTATAGTAGCCATAGTTTCAGGTATACACTCAGGGAATCTAGGAGAAATGTTTGTTGCAAATTAGATTCCGAACGAATATTATTAGGCACAGCGTAGCTATTTTATTTGAAGCTGAAATAACCTAAAACCCTAGGTTCATACTTCCTACATCTAGCTGTCTGTTTTGTGTAGCTCGAATGTTCATTTTATTTTTGAGATTAGATGCAATTTTAGTATTTGTATTCACGCTATAAATATTACTCTTCATAGGAAGTTTATAATTAATACATGCAAGTCTATTCCTTTCTCCTATAGTAGTAGTAGAAGAAGAACATGCTACTATAGTAGGAAGGAATATAGCAGAAATTTGGGGGAAGAGGTGAGTCAATTACATCGATGCCAGTGAGTAACTGGTATTTCTTTCATCAGCCCCAAAAAGACGAAAGACAATGCCGACTTCAGCGGAATTTGAACTCAGAACGTAAACATAGACGAAATACTGCTAAACATTTTGCCCGGCGTTCTAACGTTTCTCCCAGCTCGCCGTCTCAGTACACGTAGCCATATTCTTTTCTACTCTAGGCACAAGGCCCGAAATTTTGGGGGAAAAGGGCCAGTCGATTAGATCGACCCTAGTATGCAACTGGTACTTCATTTATCGACCCCAAAAGGATGAATGGCAAAATCGACCTCTGCGGAATTTGAACTCTGAACGTAAAGACAGACGAAATGCCACTAAGCATTTCGCCGGGCGGTGTTAACGTTTCTGCCAGCTCGTCGCCTTAGTACATGTTGCTATATTAACACTTAAGTTAAAAGTACTATACAAGACATTACTGAGTACTGAAAGACTGGTGGTAATCTATGTGACGAGGAAAATTATTTTAAGTGTTAAAAAAATTTCTTTGGTCATATTTGACTTAACCTGTGAGAGAATACGGAGGTTGATACCAGAATATACTTGTCCTGCCTTTCTATGACTTGTAGACTTGATTCTAGTTACTCCTGACTTATCTGTTTAGGTATATTCATTTATAGAAATATTGACTTCAAATTTTGGAAGCAGAAGGCAAGTAAATTTGAGTATATCAGAATGTATGAAAATGTTGGATATACGGAAGTATGAAACCAATGCGGTTGTAATAATCCTTTCTACTAGAGGTAGAAGGCCTGAAATTTTTGAGGAGGGGACTAGTCGATGACATCGACTCCAGTGTTTCACTGGTACTTAATTTATCGAACCCGAAAGGTTGGACGGCAAAGTCGATCCCAGTAGAATTTGAACTCAGAATGTTGCGACGAGCGAAATACCGCTCAGCGTTTTGTCCAACGTGCTAACGACTCTGTCAGCTCGCCGCCTTAAATGATGGTTGTAATAATACAATACATGAAAGCGGCTAGCTGGCAGAATTGTTAACAGGCCGGGAAAAATATAATCTTATATAGTTTTGCATTATAATAACCCACCTAGTAACCATTCAGTAGTTGTATGTATAGATACGTTGAGATCCGACTTCTAGATGAAAAAAATGTGAAGTTGTCGTCGGCGGAATTTGAGCTCAGAACCTGGAGACAGAAAGTCGTTAAACATTTTTCATGGACTGCTAACAATTTTGCCAGCTAGCCGCTTTCATGCCCTGTATTATTATAACCTCATTGGTTTCATACTTCCGTATATCGAACATTTTCATTCACTGCTGCATTGTAATTTACGAGATTCTTCATTACAACAGTTATTACACTTATGCTTGAGTGTCCTAAAACGCTCCAAGCAACATCTTAACGCCCGTTGTAAAATTTACTTGTATTGCTTGTTCTGCCATGGGAAGAGCATCGGGCTCGCAATCATGAAGCAGTGAGTTCGATTCTCAACGTATGCTGTGACTTGTGTTCTTGAGCAAGGTACTTTATTTCACGTTGCTCCAGTTGACTCATCTGTAGAAATAAGTTGCGACGTCACTGGTGCCAAGTTGTATTGGCCTTTGCCTTTCCCTTGGATAACATATTTGGCTAATATGCATGGGTGACGGCTGGTCTCCCCTAAACAACCTTGCCCGGAATTGTTCCTCGAAGGGGACCTTTCTAGGTCTTTAGTCTTTACTTTTTGTTTGTCCAGTCATAAATGCGCAGAAAATTAGCTGTCTATTTCTTTGTTACATATAGTGTACTATTATCTTATGTATTAATATTTGTCTTTTCATGTTGTCTCTAATGATGTTCCTACATATGTTTTGTTCGTTAGTATCGTAACGAAATATACTTCAAGTTACTGAATGTTTATATTTTGTTTCTGGTATCCTGTGTATTTTCATCCTATTCACTCTTTTAATGATTTTTTATCACATCAGGCATGTTCCTGAAAGATTATCTCATTAGCAGAAAGCCTAGCAATTCTAATAACAATGTTTTTAAGCAGTCCATTAATTATAGATTGAGAAGGAATAGTGGATATAATGCTAGAGTCTAATATCACATCAAGAATATTTTGCAGTTTTTCAAGTACAGTATAGAAAATGAACGCAGATTCTTGCAGAAAATTTGTAGAGGTGAAAAAATAAAATTTGTGATAGTATTTTTCTGCTGTAATTCTCTTGTGAAAACTATCTTTGCACCTAGACAGAAGAAATAGACCAACAAAATCCGTATTCTGCACTCCATCTGATGATCGAACAAAACATAGAAGGGTTTCGTGCCAGGTTTGCATGTCATATCTTCAGGTCATCTTGAAATGTTCGCTACCAGTCCATCATTGACTTGCTCATTTTACGTGATGCCCAAACCATGGCAGTTGTTGCGTGCTGTTGATAGGCTAGACGGAGGATGTGATCAACCAGCGCCGAGATCAATCTCTTGCAATGGTTGGGAATTCACTTTTCTCAGAATATCTTCATTACTGATGCAAACCCACCATTGACTTTCAGGATCTTTCAGAGGTATATTTCATGAAATGCATTTACTTTGCTTATTTCATTACTGCCCACAAGGGGCTACACACAGAGGGGACAAACAAGGACAAACAAAGGGATTAAGTCGATTATATCGACCACAGTGCGTAACTGGTACTTATTTAATCGACCCCGAAAGGATGAAAGGCAAAGTCGACCTCGGCGGAATTTGAGTTCAGAACGTAGCGGCAGACGGAATATTGCTAAGCATTTGGCCCGGCGTGCTAACGTTTCTGCCAGCTCACCGCCTTTACTAAATGCATTTACTTTTCTATTTATCCTTTATGGGGTCATCCAAGCTTTCTCTATATAATGGAATTATATAGACGAAGTTTGAAGCTGCCCGAATAGAATGACTACACTGGAACAAAACCGCCACCTTTCCAAACCTGGGTGGCTCCAACGAGTTGTAACACCTCGTCTGCATAATCTCGCAGAATGAGTTTGATATACATTTTCTTTACTTTAGACATTATACGGTGAAGTATTTTTGTCTTACTAATCCTACCTAAATCTCATTTAAAAAACTAATTAACCAAATAAGAGAATTTTCCTTAGAAATAGGTATGTGATGTGTAAGATTAAATCTGGAAGCATTCAGAATGAAGCATCCTGTTCTGTCTGTTAGATTAAGTTATATTTCATAAACGTGTCATTTTCGTTTGCTAAATTATTGCTACCTGTATAATTCAACACAATTTATGTTTTTTTTAGTAATATATGTCTGTCTCACTATACTGTATATGTTTCCTGTTTTGCCTGAATGCAACTGAATTTTGTCTGATAGGTAAATATTTGCAACTTTATAGAAATAAGTAAATTGTGGAAATTGCTTGTATAAATCTTACTCTAATGCTTGTATCAAATTGTAGCATCTCCATTTCACAGTCATTAAGATGAAGATAATATGTTTAACAGCTTTAATCTTCTACCAAAGAAAATCTACTTTAATTAAATTCAATAGAACATCAGACGACCGTTTGAATGGGTTTCAGCAAACTTTCTTTAGTAAAGCATTAGCTCTCTAAAATACAACTATGTATACATACACACACACTTATCACATACAAACACACAAGCAACCATGCACAAAATCACACACACGAAATATCTGTTGTCAAGTGATGGGGAGTGCAGATACACACAGATATGCATATGTATAGACAAGACGAACTTCTTTCAGTTTCCGTCTACCAAATCCACGCACAAGGCTTTGGTTGGTTCGAGGTTTACAGGAGGAAATATCTGCCCAAAGTTTCACGCAGTAGGACTGAACGCGGAACCATGCGATTGAGAAGCAAGCATACCACACAGCTACTTCTACGCCTATGTGTTTGATGATCTCCAAAAATATTTGTATATGCAATAGTTTAGATATAATTTGATAAAATTGAATGAGCTACTTTGAAGTACTTTGTGTTATTTTATATCAAACTTCATATATTCAAGTTTCTGCGACATAAGATATCTGCTTCCATTAACACTGATTAATATGTTCTAGGTTAATTTTTTCGTGCACTCAATAAACACTGACCTCCAGTACAAATCGTTTCCTTATGTGCTACATTATACGATGCATGGACAAGCCTGGAATGTAATTTCTCGATCTCTCTTGCTTAATTCTTAAGGTAAATGCCCATAAACAAACCAGCACCGGTTACCAAATGGTGGTGGACACAAGCATAAATATATACATAAATACACATATGTGTGTGTATGTATGTACATTCATACATACATACACAAATACACACACACACGCACACATATATGCATACATATATACTTACATAAATATATACACATATATACATCTACATACATATATTTATATATATATATATATACATATACATATACATATACATATATAGATATATATACATGCAAGTATATATGTGTATATATACACAACGGTCTTCTGCACAACACAATTTTCCGTCTATCAGAGTTACAAGGCATTGGTCAAATATTTTATGCTATAGTACCTTCTTCAATTACCCAGGTATCATAGCTGAAGATACTTGCCCAACGTGTCCAGCAGCGGGACTGAACCTGAAAATATATCGCTACAAATCGATATTTTGAAATACACTGCCACACTTGTACTTGATTCACACCGCTAACTATTGACACTTACTAATTTCTATTAGACAGAAGATTTGATCCTAGCAATTATTATACATCTCTTGTTGTTACCAACCAATCTATGATTATTCTCCTATTACTGGATATCAGATTTGTTCTATCATATATATTTCGTTATTATTTTATATTAAACCTCATGAGTTTAATTTTATGAGTTATAAAATCACCATCCTCATTTAGCAATAATTCACACAACACAAACTTTCACTAATGTGCTATTGTGCGCATGTCAATATTAATTATATGCTGTACTACATCATATATGTAACTTTATGTTAATTTATGTTATCGCTATATCTTAAATATATGCCACATATATTATTTACAATCACCAGTTCAATGTCTCATACAAAAGTACGAGACGTCTGTGTGTATCGCACCGTCCGTTTTATATTTGCACACACACACACACACACACACACACACGTACATATACTTATTATTTTATATTCGTGCGAATAGTTGAACATCTAAACACGCGTGCGCACACGCCCAGTTATACATAACATTTTTGTTTTTATTGTAAAAAGACCGTAACTACAAAACATCTTGTCCACGATCTTTATCATTGTGGTGTTTATTCCTGATGAATAGCTGCATTTTTCTGGACCATACTAATATCAATTTTATGCTGTCTCAACGACTAATATTTAGACACGTAACCACACACATTCACACAATGAACACTCAGAGACACATGAAAGTATATATGGATATATACTATGCATTGGTATATATCTAGTGGGTATTTAAGCTTATGCATAGTTTATAGAGGACGTTAATTGTTTATAAGTGGGTTGTGCCGACAGTAATGCAAAAGTAGAAAAACTGTTTTATTAATTGATGAAGGTTGTTCAAAAAAGCACGTATTGACAGAGAAAACTTTGCTCTATATGAACACGCTACTCAGTAAAGTTTCCATCACGTGTGCTTTGTTTGTGACATCACTGAAACCAATTTTGGAATCCCCTTTGAAAATATTTAAGTGTGCACTTTTGTACTTTTTCGGAGCTACTTTCACCTGATCTGTGGCACCAAATAATTAAATTCTTGTGAGAGAAGATTGCCATTCATTCGACAAAAAGAGGTGTAAGTACCACTGAATAGCCCAACC
Organism: Octopus bimaculoides; assembly: GCF_001194135.2. Classification (NCBI taxonomy): domain Eukaryota; kingdom Metazoa; phylum Mollusca; class Cephalopoda; order Octopoda; family Octopodidae; genus Octopus; species Octopus bimaculoides. The sequence goes on from NC_069000.1 coordinate 38,673,255, forward strand.
CACTGATTGCTTGTTTTGTTGCTAAAGATCAATGCGGTCTCACATGGTTAAGGGTAATGTGAATCGTTTTTAAGTTCCTGTTAGTTTTCCTCCTCTTAAGGAAATATCTCGATGCAACGCATGTTATTTACGTTCCAATCATATTTCAGACAATCAAGGAGAACGACGATATTTTACTCTCAAAATGAGTTACCGTGTCTTTACATGTCCTTTACTGGTTTTTGAACATTTTAAAGCTTGAAGAAGTGCGACACCACTTCTTGAAATGAGCCTTTCTTCCGTTGACATAAAATCGCGGAAAAATTTGTTTTTATAGGCTTCACACGCTTCCCACTGATAAGAACTAAATTCCAAAATATTCTCACCAAATCTGCTGACAACTGTCGTGGTATCTATTGTGCACACATTTTCTGATACCCAAATCTTGCACGATCTTCTGTACTGCATTGTGAACATAGCCCAGTTGTGTAGCAAACTCACGGGTTGCAGCTCATCATTCGGCGCCAATCATGTCATCCACTCACTGGCGATTCATGTCAATGATCGCAGTTGATGGTCTCTCACAGCCTATTTTTTCTTAAATGCTGGTTTTCCATTTTTGAAGCTTCTCCATCCATCAGTGCACATTGTTCTTGACAGCGTTGTCTTATTACACCCCTTTTAGCCCTCTGTACATGTTGGACATCCTAAACCCCTCTCCGCTTAGAATCCACAATGAAGAAGAAAAGGATGATTTACACTAGAGGAACAGTTACTTTACCCTGTGTCAATATATGAGCAATATTTTCACAATGTTAATGCTAGATTTTTTATATCATTAAAAATTTATGAATTTTATGTATAAAATTTATGTATTTAGTTTATACATTTGCGAAACGTTTAATCACTAGACGTGTATCTATCATTAATTCAGGTTTACAATCATTAGACAGAGGTGTCCTAGCATGATAGTAACATTTATTGCTAAACCATAGTGCGTATCAATGTATTTTCATCAAAAGAACATTTAATATACTTTAAAACCAGTGTTTATATCGCAAGTATTATCTGAATAAACGAATTAGTGTGGTGTATTCATTTGCTGTCATAGTTAGGAAACCGAATGGAGGAAGGATTCTGTTTAATGACAAATGAAATGTGAGATAAAGTCAGTTGGAGAGATAAAATTACAAAAAAGTAAAAACTGAGATTTGAAAATAAAAGCAAAAATTTAGTTAAGTAAAATAATTTCAGTGACGAGTGGCATGCATTTGAACAACGTAAACGAAATACACGTATATCAAATACTATGCTACACACGAATCTATGCTATATGGTATTTGCTACACCTGTATTTATCGAAAGGATGAAATGCTTATGATACTGCTCTCATTGACAGATAGGGTAAGAATGAAAATGAAAGGATTATTATGAGAGCGGTTTGGAGAATTGTTTAATTCATGTTGCTTGAAGGAAGATGAGAAATAGGAGTAATGTCAATAATCACATTTCAGTCCTTGTGTGTTTTGTATGTAAAAGTGTAATATTCTAGCAAACTTGATATCGTCTTAAATTTAATTTTATTACTCAGTAAATACTTAAGTAGATCAGTTAAAATACTGAAATTGTAGTTCTTGGTGGCAGAAACAGCTGTGTACAAGATATTTAACAATGGTTATAGCTACCACTTAGAACAGAAGTGCCATTCTCTATAATTAATATAACTGTAAGTATTTCTTTACGATACATGTACACTGGATGGATAAATATCAAACACATGTGATGAGTATCGACTAGGATATTTTGCGGTATTAGTTTTGTCCATTGATTCCAGACCTGCTGAGGAAAACTCTACTTTTCATCCATTCGTTGTCTGTAAATATAATACCAAGCTATCAGTGAGCTGAGTTATTTGAGTCTCACTTTGAAGATCTTACATACATATACCTCCATTTATCACTGATTCTTTCTTCACGGATCCAAGATAAACACGGTTCACACATTAGGAAATGCACTTCACTTATCTTGGATTGACCCGTGACATCACTGGTCAGCAATTAGTCAAAGATTCCACTTGAATCGGAAAAATGTGCTCCAGCAACTATCCACAATGCTCAGAACAATGTTCAGTCTCAGAACGAAACTTATTCTTCCCATATATTCTATTGTTCATTAATAACCGATTCATTTAACAGTGCTTATTATGTCGGGAAAATGCACCGTGATAAACGGCGATAGATGTAATTTAAAACTCAGCTTTGACATACTGATTAGTATTGGGACTTACGCTCAGTGTACATGTGTCTTTGAAATACTTTGTTGCGTAAGAGTTAGTTTTGCGAGTACGAATCTAGTTGATCAAACAACCGATTGGCTATCCTCGAGAGAGACGAAAAGCCACCATTACAAGTAGTAATAAATGGACGACAGTGAAAAATGATAAAAACCACGAGTTTGCTATGAAATCTTGAAAGTACTGCAGGAATCTTTGGTGGAGACATTGTTTCCAAGATGTTCATGTCATGTCTTGCAGACTTAACAGTGTTCACAGAGCATTGAGCAGCGGTCATTGTGTCGACAGTTCGATACTCAGCGTGAATCATTATGATACAAGTAACTCTTTTCCCAATATTCAGATGGCTTCCAATCCGCCATGTCGGCTGAGTTTTTCTCAACTACAACTTTAATCTTTATCCTCTCCGTTGGCTGTTCACCAATATAGCAAGTCATTCCTGAAAAAAAAAGGAGACGTAAAATATCGTCAAATTTAATCCAAAAACATACTGTATAGTATTATATCGTGGCACTCCGTCGGTTGCGATGATGAGGGCTCCAGTTGATCTGATCAACGGAACACCTGGCTCGTGAAATCAACGTGCAAGTGGCTGAGCACTCAACAGACACGTGTACCATTAACGTAGTTCTCGGAGAGATTTAGCGTGACACCGAGTGTGAAAAAGCTGACCCTTTTGAAATACAGGTACAACAGAAACAGGAAGAAAGAGTAAGTGAAAGTTGTAGTGAAAAAGTACATCAGGGTTCCCCACCACCCTTTGCCAGAGCCTCGTGGAGCTTTAGGTGTTTTCGTTCAATAAATAATCACAACGTCCGGTCTAGGAATCGAAACCGCGATCCCACAACCACGAGTCTGTTGCCCTAATTACTGGGCCATTGCGCCTCCACATAGTATTATATACAATAGTATTGTACAGTATAGTACTGTACAGGCAGTAGTACTATATTTGATTATGTAGTCTTCATTGCATGACTGGTGTCTATTCCATTCAACCTTAGAATAATAGCCCCACAGGGGACTGAACTCATAATAAAAAATGATTGACTCAAACGTTGTCACTCTGACATTTCTACAATGTTTGTAACCAGCAGCAACACATGGTATATTATTCATAATTAAATAATAATATTATTTTTCTCTTCAATTTAAACAACCAAGCCAGCACAGACTTGCGCTTATAGAGGGATGGAGAAGTATAAGAGGAGAAGACATAACGGAGTCACATGAAGGTGAGGTTTATAGAATTTGTCGAAGATATCGTCTTTAATTGAAGCCTTGAAAATGACCAAAGAGAGAAGAAAATCATTCAGATAATTCATTTTTGTATTCTCTTTCTCTATTTTCATTCCTTCCCTTCATTCTCTTGCATCACAATTCATTTTTGTTGTATATTCACTTTTCTTGATCTTTCTTTGCGTCTTGGTGCATCTTCGTCATATCTGTCACTCCTACTCATCCTTGTCGTCGCCGGCTTCCACCACCACCACCTCCTCCTCCTCCTCCTCCTCCTGAGGCTTTTCTATATTTGCTGCTGTCAAAATATGAAGATAGAAATAAATTGAATTAAAGAAGTGAAAATGAAATGGGGAACTGGTGGACAATGCAATAGTTTGATTAATTGAGAAAAGGAATTTTGAAGGACTAAAACAATACAAGGCCACATTATAATTCTGTTAGCTTCATTACTTAAATATGTAATTAAAATAGCTATTAATTCTTGTGGTCTCGACATACTGGACGTTGCAGATAACAGAGGACAAAATCATTGCTCTTATTTCCCACATCTGAAATAATCAAAGCTAATAGCAATAACTCTACATAAATAATAGTTTATTTTATCATCATATGTACTGGCATGGCTGTGCAGTTAACAAACTCGCCTTTATAGCATCGTGATTTTGGGTTCAATTCCATGCTGCGATACCTTAGGCAAGTGTCGTTTACTATAGCCTCGATCCGACCAGCATCTCGTGAGTAATTTTTGGTAGACAGGAACTGTGTTGAATCCCAACTCTCCTTCTTCCTATATATGCGTGTGCCTGTGTGTGTTTGTGGTTGTTTTTGTTCCCCCATCTGCCGCTGTGTATCGTTTTGTGTACGTCTTCGTAACTGAGCAGTTCAGCAAAAGAGTCAAATAAAATACGCGCCAAAATGAACAAAAAAGAAATACTGATGTTCACCTGTTCAACTAGAGTTCTTCAAGTCTTATTTCTTTCATTAATAACTCTAAAGTACCATGTCGTGTTCGCACAAAGAAAACGGTGTCTATTTAATTTTAGGATGTCTGTACAGTTTCCATCAACACAATTTCAATCATGATGTATAGGTAAACGCTAAACTCTCAAAACTGGCATATGTTCACGATGCCACGCTGTGACATCGAACCAGAGACTACATGCTTGAGAAGCAAATTTTTCTCACATTCGATCATACACCACCGAAGCACACACGTTTATATTTAAATACGTATTCATAGATTTATATATGAATATACGCCCGTGTGTTCAATTTATTCATCCGCTTTATCTATCTATCTATCTATCTATCTATCTATCTATTTAGCTGTCTGTCTGTCTGTCTATCTGTCTTTCTGTCTGTCTATCTATCAAATATGAATACATAAAAAACACACACACACAGACATATATATAGATGGATAAATAATATAATAGACGAGTGTATGCATACATCCATATATGTATA
>NC_069000.1:38678948-38680811 GCF_001194135.2 Octopus bimaculoides
AGGTATGTATATATATATGTAGCTAGGTATGTATATATATATGTAGCTAGGTATGTATATATATATGAAAACATACATTCACATATGCATATATAAGTGTGTGCGTGTTTATGCTCATGGGCTTGTGTATCTAACATTTAAACGTTTTATCTAGTTGCGAATGCATTTTTTTATTCTAACAGAACCATCTCGCGATCGATCTATCTTTATTTCACCACCGTCCACTTCAGCAGAACCATCATGCCCTCCACTTAGCCTACGTAGTATAACATGGCATCACAATCCCAAACCGTTACACGCTACCGCCTGAATCTCCAGCTGCATCAACCCACTTAGTGTCTATCAAAGAAACATGGTTGTTTGTCTTTCTTAAGTACAATACACCGTCTCCCAGCAAACCTAAGATTACTGTTTGGAAATAGATTAAATATTCAAAGTGTATAAACAGCCTGAAGACATTTTTATGGCCTGATCGAGAGCAAGACAACAACGCCTGGAAACATGGAAACATTGCATGAAAATACATTGTGTTCAGACACACACACACACACACACACACACACACACACACACACACACACACACACATATATATATATACATACATATGTATGTACGTGTTATATGTTTATACTGATATATATATATATATACATATATATATATATATATATATACATATGAATATATACGTATATATGTGTGAATGTATGCGTGTATGTATCCCTCTATTTATATATACATATATATGTGTGTATATAAATACATACATACACACACATATATATATGTATATGGATATATATGTATGTATGTATGCACGTATGCGTGAATGTATGTGTATGTATCTCTCTTCTATTTATATACACATATATATGTGTGTACATATATATACATATATATGTATGTGTGTGTGTGTGTATGTATATATATTACCTATATATATGTGTGTGTGTGTGTATATATATATATATATATATATATATATATATATATATATATATATATATATATACATATATATATATATATATATACATATATATATATATATATATATTTATATATATATATATATGGCTGGACATAAACGTCCTCCATAATCTCATAGCAACGTCGTTTGCTGGATTTAGGAACACTGTGTACGTCTCTATGTATGAGTGTGTCTACCTGCGATCTGTGTTTGTGTGCTTTTATCTTTCACACTGCTTATCTCAATTGCTGTTTCCATAATTCACAGTTTTAGTAAATACGTAAATTTCAGTTGGGAATATCCAATAAAAGTATCTACTCGCATCGCTAGCAGAGGTATATAATCGATTGATAAAACGAATCAAATTACATCCCAGGTACTATGGTACCTAAATTGGTAACATCTAAAGAGATAAAAGATAAACTGAAATCAGAATCCAAACTGTGCTTTGCCTAATTAAATACAAGAATAAGACCGATTTTCCGGACACTGATAAAGTCTTTTAGATTTCGTACGAATTTAAACTAATGTACCTGTCTTTGATCTAATTATCAAAATAAATTAGAATGTGTTGAGTAAGGTGACCACCCCTGATTAAGAAAAAATTAGTAAATGCTTTGGACCGAAACGTTAAGGAAAATCGCCGTTGTACCTGTACTGTTGACGTAGGCCCTCGATGTTTGAGGCTTTTATTTAGCGTGATGTTTCTTTTCGCATTAAGAGAGAAAACATCCGGTGATTTCGGACAAATCAATGACACATAATTAATGGCGGGTTGAACTCGAAGTTTTGCTGGGAATGTCAATGGATTGGGCGATTTACTGGAATGTTACATCACCTAATAACATTAGTGTTTGTAGCAGTTGTGATGCAGAGATTTGTGTTGCAGT
>NC_069000.1:38680990-38682489 GCF_001194135.2 Octopus bimaculoides
TATATATATATATATCAATTTAAATAAGAGCTAAAAGATGATCAGCTACTATTCAGAAACTTCTCTTACAGTGGCCAACATTTCTTCAAGTCTACAATTTTCTTGGCTATTCGCTGGAACGTAACAATTCGTGTGTTTCTTCTCTGACGATATTATGAATAATGGGGGTTAAGTCAGCTCTTCTGCCATCTATCGTGTTAAAATTTTAGAAAGTCCTTATATTCATTTAGTCCTGAAATTTTTAAACTTTTGTCCACGATAGGTTATCTCTTGTACCATACTCAACTGGTAATAACTCCAAAGTTACTGGTGATTAAAGAGTGATCAAGCGCAGGAAACTATAGCAAAGAGACTTCTCATCTTGCTTGGAAATTGTTAGGCAATAGGCCCCTTTAGTCAGCTGATGCAGGCTGCATCATCATTCATAATGCATTTCTCTAGAAAGGTTTGTGGTGTGTTGCACAGACATATAAAGCCAGCAGTTTTCCTTTCCTGAAATTAATTTTGACCAGGAATATAATGCAGGAGCTACCTGATATTTAAATAAGTTATTAAAAGTCTTAATTTAAATATCACGTGCACAGGAAGTCAGCATACACTTTCTAAAGCTACAGACGAGAAAAAAATAATGGTTTTATTCCATTTCAAAATTGCATGTATTAATATCAAATCACGTCTGGTTAGAATAGCACACAAGTGTATGTAATACTGGGGAACAATAATCTTTCAGCAAAGTTAGCATAATCAAAATTCTTCATTAAATAATCATAACAAAAAAAGGTAGTAGGGGGTTTGTAATAAAATGAAAGATAGGAAATAATTTAGTCTTTCGTTGATTTATGTTTGAATGTTTTTATTCTTCTAGATTATCTGGTTATTATTCATCATGAAGCAGATTGCTAGTTTCTGTATTTTGAATGTATGGAAGCATTGGAAAACATTATTCTGAGAATAAAATTTGGTTATTTTGGAATATAAACAAATTTAGATATAAAGTAAATAGCTTTTAGCTTCCGTGGTGTTTGAAAAAATAGACTAACTTTTTCAAGGTATGACGTTTCAGAATTAATTTTAATATGGACAGTGTTCAAATAGATTTCTTGTCAGAATTCTATAAGAGATATATGTTTATTCATGAGGGACGTAAATGAAGCTTTCACATTTGTACTTGAATCATATCTATCTATCTATCTATCTATCTATCTATCTATCTATCTATCTATCTATGTGTCTATATGTCTATCTATCTATCTACCTATCTATCTATCTGTCTATCTATCTATCTATCTGTTTGTCTGTCTGTCTGTCTGTCTGTCTGTCTACCTACCTACCTACCTACCTACCTACCTACCTACTTACCTATCTATCTATCTATCTATCTATCTATCTATCTATCTATCCACACACACACACATACACACACACACACACATACTAGCAGGGATACCCGGCGTTGCTGCGGAATAAGTAGCCTAATTGGTGAGTAATGAAATCCTCCA
>NC_069000.1:38684396-38688809 GCF_001194135.2 Octopus bimaculoides
TACATACATACATACACATACATACATACATACATACATACATACGTACGTAAATACATACATACATACACATACATACATGCATATATACATACATACGTACGTAAATACATACATACATACACATACATACATACATACATACATACACATACATACATACATACATATATACATACATACATACATACATACATACATACGTACGTAAATACATACATACATACACATACATACATACATACATACATACACACCTATACAGATACATACGCGGTGGTTACCGATTCGTCAGTTGCCGACTACCTACCGTATTGATGGAGGAAAGGATCAGTGACTACAGGATGTAGAATTCCTTTTAAAGGTAACAAGTGATTAGCAATTATTTGTGGTAGTTATGGCATTGCTATTCGTCGTTTGCAACTGCCTGCTCGTTCAGAATAGCAGCCTGACTGGCTACATACATCACTATAAGTTGATACACTCGCATACGCACACACCAACACACGCAAAACACACAAACAAACAAACACATGCCAACGCATATATTGGATTTTATTGAAATCTGAAGACTTCACCAGATTTTAGTCAGTTCTTTTCCATTTTGATCGCCTTCTTAGCAATCAAAATGTCAGTGTCTTCAAACAGTTTTTATTTCTCGATGATCAAGCTCCGTCACATGAGAATTTATTGCAGCAACAAGACAATTTACGCTGCAGGAAGTCCTTCGTTTACTCTGCAACTAGGAGTTAATCCCAGAACATTATTCTCAATAGGAGAATAAAAAAAAACAACAACTTGAAAAGCTAAGATTAAATCGTGCCAATATATTAAGTATCAAATGGATAGCAGTTAGTGGTTAAAAGTGCTATTAACATGACACACACATGGATACGAGTGTGATTCTCAAAGCAACTGGCGTAGGGGTTTTAGACATGGAAATGATACTGTAAGTAATTAGGAAATTTTCCTAAATCTACCAAGCAAGCTGAATAAAATGATTGAAGAGGCAGTTAGCTATTGATGAATATATGTATGAAAGAAACGAGAGCCGGAAGAGCCAAAGGATATCATTTTAAAGCATTATGGTGTTGAACACTTCGAAACTGAAAGAGAAACCTTTTTTTTATTAAAACCGGTGAAAGGGCTGAGAACTGGGAGAATGGTTAGCACGCCGGGCGAAATGCTTAACGGTATTTCATCCGCCGCTACGTTGTGAGTTCAAATTCCGCCGAGGTCGACTTTGTCTTTTACTCTTTCGGGATCGCTGAAATAAGTACCAGTTACAACTATCTGCACACCTTGCCCACAAATGTTCAAGGCCTTGTGCTAGAGTTGTTGTTGTTGGCACTCCGTCGCTTACGACGTCGAGGGTTCCAGTTGATGCGATCAACGGAACAGCCTGCTCTTGAAATTAACGTGCAAGTGCCTGAGCACTCCACAGACACGAGTACCCTTATCGTAGTTCTCGGGGATATTCAGCGTGACACAGTGTGACAAGGCTGACCCTTTGAATTACAGGCACAACAGAAACAGGAAGTAAGAGTGAGAGAAAGTTGTGGTGGAAGAGTACAGCAGGGTTCGCCACCATCCTCTGCCGGAGCCTCGTGGAGCTTTAGGTGTTTTCGCTCAATAAACACTCACAATGCCCGGTCTGGGATTCGAAACCGTGATCCTATGACCGCGAGTCCGCTGCCCTAACCACTTGTGCCTAGAGTAGAAATAAAATATTTAGCATGATTTCTTTTAGCTTTTTTATGTTCTGAGTTCAAATGCTGCCGAGGCCTACTTTGCCTTTAAATATTTCGGGTTTGATAAAACAGGGACCGGTCAAACACTGAGGTCGATGTAATGTAATCAACCAGCCTGCGTCCCCAAAAATTCCAGACCTTGACCCTATAACAGAAAGAAACAGAATATGCATCTTCGTTTATGTATTGCTGTTGTAAGGCAAAAAAAAAAAAAAATTCTAATACAGAAATTAGCTGAATCGTTGGAGCTCTGGAAAATACCTCGAACACTTGAGTCATACCGGTGTCATCGTTATCTTTTGCCCTTCCTTGGTCAGTGAAATAAAGTACCAGTCAAGCCCCTCCTCTCATAATTGCCATCATGTGCCAAAACCAGAAATAATAATTTATTGCAAATTCTCCCCCTGTCATGTGCTATAATGGATTTTTTTTTTCTGTACAGGATTCTAGCTGATTAAACTCACGCGCTTGGTTTTCTCGTTAAATCTCATGAATAGTTGCACAACCAGGCAAAATGTGAAAATCTTCAATTTATAATTATGTGCCATCTCTGATGAAAAAATTTGAACTTATCGGGCATGGCTATTTAAGAGTGCTAGAACGGTGGTGTCGAAATGCCTGTTATAATAATTAGGATTTCCTCGTGTTTCGAAAACATTGGTAATATTAGATACAACAACGGAAAGATATGTTATTAAGAATGAATAGAGATCGAAATAAACGAAAACAATTATTACCTGAATGAGAATGTAGAAGAAGGGAAATGAAAGTTTAGAGGAAATGAAAGGGCAGAAAGCGAAAATATTAAAACGAAATGACTTGGGAGAGATGGAAGGATGAAAGGAATAGAGTGTTTGTGAAAAAGAATAGGAACAAGGTAAGGTCTTAGAGAAGATATTTGAGAAGGGGAAAGAGAAAGGAGGCGAGGAGACAGAGAAATGAAGAGAGAGAGAGAGAGAGAGAGAGAGAAGGGAAGTGAAAGAGAAAGAGTGAGAGAGACATAGAGGAACAGAGATAGATATGGATAGATAGAGAGAGAGAGAAAGAGAAATTAATATGAGGTTGCAAGTAATCGGAATTAAGGAGAGAGAAGAAAGATAATGTGAAAAATTGAAAAAAAGGTTGAAAATAGAAAAGTACAAAAAAAAAATAATAACAGGAAGATAATGAAGAATGTGAAAAGGAAAATAACAAAAATGGGGAGGAACGTAAATACAGTGAGAAAGAGAGAGGGATGGTGAGAGAGGGAGAAAGAGAGAAAGGACGGGAGGAAGTGGTAAAAAGAGGTAGTGAGGAAGAGAGTAGATGAGACTGAGAATGGGAAGAAGAGTGAATAAAGAAATGGAGTGAGAGAGAGAGAGGATAGCTAAGGAGCCTTAAAGCGAAAAACAGAGACAGTGATACACACACACACACACACACACACACACACACACACACACACACACACACACACACACACACACACACACACACACACACAAACATATATATACGTGTGTGTGCGCGCGCAATCTCAAAGACGAATCAAAATTTAAAAATAGAAATATGCAACTAAATCAACAGAGGTTAGTGAATAGAAAGAGAAAAGAGAGGAAAAAGATAAAAACTAAAATGTGATTTACGAGAGATGATCTAAAAAAACAAAAAAAAACAAAAAAATACGATGTAATCAAAACCGTCCAATGTTTTTTTTTTTTAAACTTTTTTTCATCTCAATACATCTCTTCTTGGACTTAATAACAACCCTAAAGGGAATCTACTCGAAAGCTGGATGCACTGAGTATAGTTAATTAGCAAACAATCACAATAGCGCGAACGTTTCGTTTTCCTTGAAAGAAAATGCTGCATAAACCTTGGTTAGTTATGTACGTTGACATAAAATACACGATCAACGTGACTAATTCTCTTCCGCAATGCTTCTTCTTGCTTTATGTCATTGATTTATTATCAGGAATGAAATAAGCTATAAAACCAGTATTGATGCTGGTGTTAGTGGTAGTGGTGGTGGTGGTGGTGGTTGTGGTGAGGAATCATTAGAAGGAGAAAGAAAGGAACTAAGATGGAGGAAAGGCATTGTATGTATGCGGTTGAGCATGTTCCATGAGGATCATAATTTTGTATTGAGAAATGAGGTGATGCATGCAGCAATGATACAGGCTACATTGCTTAAAATCAAATTTCGTATTCATTAAAATAATTTACTGTCAAAGATTACAATCGAGTGACATCCAATGCTATACTAATATAGGGCTTTATACAATAAATCGGTGGATATAAAGCAGAAAACTGAAGGTAATACATGAGGCTGATCTACACATTTCTGAGGGTTTGCGTCTCGTAAGCAAGATCATAATTCAGCGCTGTTAACGAAACTGAACCCAAGTATTTCGTTACTAGTTCAATATCTTCTGAAATGGCGAATTTACTTTATCTAAAGTGGGTGGGATTTCGCTTCGAAACTTTTGGAATCGATGAAAATGTGCCCTAGGCGCAGGTGGGATTATGTCGTTAGAAGCTTGCATCTTGTGTTCAGTCCTATTGCCCGGCACCTTGAGCACGTGTCTTTCACTATGGCCCCAGAGTCAAGCAAAGTTTTCTGAGTGAATTTGGTAGGTACCCATAGGATATATATATATATATATATATATATATATATATA
>NC_069000.1:38691376-38693930 GCF_001194135.2 Octopus bimaculoides
AAATGGAAAAACTTTCAAAATACAAAGACCTGGAAATAGAGATAACTCGAATGTGGAATCTAAAAACAGAAACAATTCCTATCATAGTAGGTGCCTTAGGTATAATAAAAAAATATTCAAACAAATACATAACAAAAATACCAGGACTTACAAATATATATAACATACAGAAAATTGCACTACTGGGTACTGCACACATTCTACGCAAAACACTTTCAATACAGTAAACATAAGAGCACCACAGCAAACCACAGCACATACCCAAGGCGCACAGAGCTGCGCTCGGTAGTGAAGTGAAAGCACGTTATAAAATTAAAACTACTGAATAATAATAATAATAATTCTAAGAAGAAGAATAAGAGTGGTCAGATAGGATGATTCGAAGTGGGAAATTAGAAGACTGCGGTCATTAAAGCCAAGTGTCATACTTAATACTGGAAACTTAGGAACTCTAAATTCCAAGCCCACAAAAGGGGCCGAAAATGTGGTGTGTGTGTGTGAAGAGAGAGCACCTACAAAAAGGAAGAAAGGCAAAGCAGTGTTCTTTGGAACTGTATGACTCCTTCGCATAGTTCTTGAGATACCAACGTGACGTTTAATTTGCGGAAAGGTGACACCTTGTTACATTCTCCAGTGAAATTGCTTTTGTTAAAAAAAAAACAACAACGACAATAACAACAACAATAATGTTGATGATGATAATGATGATGATGATGATGATGATGATGATGATGATGATGATGACGATGCCTGTGGAAATTCCACTTCAGTTTTGAAAACAATAAAAATGCTGAAAGTTCGCAGAAACCCGAGAAATAATTAAAAAAGGTTTTCCTGAAGCTTTTTTCTTTTTTTTTTTTGTTTCATAATAAAATGCACTGTCCTCGCTGATAACAGAATAAAGGCATCTTATAATTATTCGCTTCGAATATCATTAAAATGTCTGCAAACGATACTTAACTAACGACTCAAGACTTGGACGTATAAAGTAGACACAGGTGATAGATCTACTTAAGGAATGAATATATTTTACATCAGGATTTTTCAACACCATAGAATATACTAGTTTGTTGTAATAAATCACGGCATCTACTGAAGGCGCACAACCTGCAGCGATTAATGAAGTCAACGCACACAAAATAAAATTGCTGATATAAATTAATAATGGCTACCATAGACGCAGTCATAGTTGTGTCGTTAACTAGATCGCTTTCTCTTTCTAACCACGTGGTATTGGGTTCAGTTCAACAGCGTAGCCCGTCGGACATTATTTATGCAATAACCTGATATATTCTGAGATTCTACTTCGTTATCCTGTGAGACAGTACAGTATATTAAGGAGAAATTTATAAATTAGTGGCAGACAGGTGATAGGTCGCGGGCTAGAATGGGTTATCTGTTTAAGTGGGCGAGTAATAACTGGAAGTGCAGTATGTCAAATAACAGCCACAAAACGATATGAATGCTGTCAACAGAGTTGTTTAATTTTCACAACTGTCAAAAAGTCGTGTCGCAAGAGATTCTACGTACGACAGCCTGCGTCAAGACAGAGAAGGAGAAAAAGAAAAAAAGAGAGAGAGAGAGAGAGAGAGAGAGAGAGAGAGAGAGAGAGAGAGAGAGAGAGAGGGAGAGAGAGAGAGAGAGAGAGAGAGAGAGAGAGAGCAATACTAACTATCAATGTGTGATGTCATGAATGGCATAGGAATTTCATCTGAATATTTACAATGCTGTGATATAATTGTGAATAATAAATGTGGTGTGTCACCAGTTGACCAGATACTCGGTATCAAGATGACATTGGATGATGCTAAAAGCTGCCATTCAAAACCTTAGTATATTCTCTTTATTTCTCCATACAGGAGCAGGCGTGTCTGTGTGGTAAGAAGATCGCTTCCCAACTACATGGTTCCAGGTTCAGTCCCACTGAGTGGCACCTAGGACACGTGTCTTCTACTACAGCCTCGGGCCGACTAAATTCTCGTGGGTGAATTTGGTAGACGGAAACTGAAAGAAGCTCGTTGTATGTAAAAATGAATTAGACTGACATGTTTATTTTGAATCTGTGGAAGGCACACGAGATGCCGAAATATAGTTCAACTACAAATAAATATCTGTTACTTTCGAATCACGATTTTCGTCATTAATGTTTGCGTTAGTGATGGATTGTGTCAATCGTTTTACAAGTAAAGAACTCTTCTCTATTATTATTATTATTATTATTATTATTATTATTATTATTATTATTATTATTATTATTATTATTCAGTAGTTTTATTTTTATAACGTGCTTTCACTTCACTACCGAGCGCAGCTCTGTGCGCCTTGGGTATGTGCTGTGGTTTGCTGTGGTGCTCTTATGTTTACTGTATTGAAAGTGTTTTGCGTAGAATGTGTGCAGTACCCAGTAGTGCAATTTTCTGTATGTTATATATATTTGTAAGTCCTGGTGTTTTTGTTATGTATTTGTCTGAATATTTTTTTATTATACCTAAGGCACCTACTATGATAGGAATTGTTTCTGTTTTTAGATTCCACATTCGAGTTATCTCTATTT
>NC_069000.1:38695747-38697004 GCF_001194135.2 Octopus bimaculoides
CTTTATTGATCAATAATTGATCTTTACAGCCGTATGAGCCCTTGCAGCATCCCTTCTGCTCTTCTGGAAACAGGTTGTTATTTTCCAGGTGTTTACTCACTCTCTGCGATATTATTGCAGTATATTATTATTATTATTATTATTATTGTTATTATTATTATTATTATTATTATTATTATTGTTGTTATTATTATTATTATTATTATTATTATTATTATTATTATTATTATTATTATTATTATTATTGTTATTATTATTATTATTATTATTATTATTATTATTATTATTATTATTATTATTATTATTATTATTTTTATTATTGTTATCATTATTATAATTATTGTTATTATTATAATTATTATTATTATTATTATTATTATTATTATTATTATTATTATTATTATTATTATTATTATTATTATTATTATTATTATTATCATAAGTATCAGTTGAACACTGGGGTCGATATAATCGGCCTTTACCCTTCACCAAATTGGTGCCCTTGTGGAAAAAAATTCGAAATCATTATCTTTATTATTGGTGTTTTGTTTGTTGTTGCTGTTTTTCAAGTCTGCGAAGATCGATTCAAGATCATTGCCTGTATTGTATTCTCCCTGCTTTTATTATTGCATTTCTTGTCTCCTCCGTCGCCGCCTTCGTCACTGTTCATTTGTTGTTGTTGTTATTATAGTTGTTGTTTACAGCTATTCGTAGCGTTGTATTGTGGAGTGTAACAACGAACTTACGTGATTTTAAACTATTACGTTTCAATGTTATTGGAATTTTCCCTGTCTCCTTCCCTTATAAAGCTTCGACGTTTTTTTGTTTTTCTTTTCTCCATATCCACTCTTATTAATTCGTTCGGTTTGTTTTGACTGTCATTAGTGAATGATACACGCCCGACTTTTAAAGGAGAAATGACATTTTGCAGAAGACAAATGGTACTTTGATAATTTCCCCCTTGGGATGGGCTTTTATCCACAAGTCTGACGCACCTATCTCTCTTCTGTTGTACGAAAACAATAATACAATCCAACAGGAGGCGAAAGAACGGTTTACAAATGCCTCGGAGCTGAGGCTAAATATAGCGGCCATTAACACCGGAAATAATAATGATAATAATAACAACAACAATAACAGCAACCGCAACAGCAGCAGCCATAACAATAATAACAACAACAGCAACATGAACAAGAACATGGCTGGCCGCCTACACGTTTTTCTGCAAAATAGGGGTAGCTTATCCTGTTCAGGCTA
>NC_069000.1:38697104-38702091 GCF_001194135.2 Octopus bimaculoides
ATTTTCTTTTTCTTTATTTTTACTATCAACAGTAAATTGACGATGTGGATTTCCCACACATTTGGTTGAAGTTCGCTCGATTTTGTAATTTAGGCGGGAGAAATCACCGTTGTTGATTGACTGAAGCGAAAAGAATAAAAAAGTAAGTGTTACTTTCTTTTCAAAATCACCTCACACTTCTACTGCCATCTTTTAAATTTGCTTTTCCGACAGTAAACGTTACTGAAACGTGTCCAAGACTCTTGTCCCCAAAAAGCCAAGACACAAAAGCTTGAACCGACTCATTGGGCACTTGGTTAGTTAAATAGAAAGTAAACAAGAGACACAAGCATTGGAAAGGTGTCTAAATTATACAAATAAATATAAAATTTCTGGGGAGCATCCAGTACATGAACAAAAATACTACTACTGCTTGTACAACAACAACTACTACCACTACTACTACTACTACTACTACTACTACTACTACTACTAATAATAATAATAATAATAATAATAATACTAATAATAATAATAATGCTAATAATAATAATAATAATAGCAATAACAACAACGACAACAACAAAACAGCAACAATAATGATAGAAAACAGAGCTTTCTGAAAATAATGGCAAATATGTAAGATTCAAAGAGAAAACAAAAGGTGCAGAAGCCATACGAATTATTCAAATGCAAAACAAAGGAATGTTAGTAAAGATGAAAGAAACAAGAATACAATCACCCAAAGCATCAAAAGATACAACAATTTGAATATCTTCAAAGAGAACGGTTCCTGCAATGTTAGCGATAAGTCATTTCTGTCGCGACGTGTTAAAATAAACGTTAGTCAATGCAAAAGGCAATGTTAGACATACGAGCAAAATTAAATACCAAACAAATGAATATTCTTCCTTCTTCGAGGCGAATACACTATTTTCATGTATAACACTTTAAACGAATTTATATTTTAAGATATTGATCGGATGTTTTGCAATATAATCATAACAATATCTTGCTTTCCTGTGTCCTAGTTTTATTTAAACACTGTTCTTTATTGACATTATTTACGTTTGACGGATATTTCTTTTCATCTTGCTAACACAACATTTCGGCTGGGGTAATTTCGAACCTGGTTTCTCATTCCTATAGGTTCTTTTTCGGATGTTGTTGTTGTTATTATTATTATTATTATTATCATTATCATTATTATTATTATTCAGGCCACTGCCTGGAATCTCTTAACCACTACGCAATATGCCCGTGGGGGTTTATGGAGTGAATTTTAGGGCTTATAAACCTAATATTTTCCTGTCATTCCTTAATAATAATAATAATAATAATAATAATAATAATAATAATAATAATAATAATAATAATAATAATAATAATAATAATTGTTTATTGTCCATTGAACTGAAACAAGATTTTAGACTGTCTTCTTGAGATTGAAAGCAAGACAAGAATATTGAAAAATGAAAATCACATAGCAATGCGGAAATTCAAAATTTCAACTGAATGTGACTTGTTCTTTATTTGTAGATGTGTGATTCGCCCAGAATAACTTCTTAGATTCTTTGTTTACCTTGTATTGGATTGGCCAAAAATGTCCGTTCGGTTTTTGTCGAAACTAAAATCCAAGCGCTCTAAAAAGTAGTTAACTTCAATCTATTCCTTGCACAAGTACACTCGTTAAATACTTGACAATTCATGGTAGTACGACGCAAAATTGCATCGTGAAAGGTTGTACGTTTAGTGTTTAGGATCACCCTAAAATCTAGGTAACCCAAACAAACATTATCTACTTCTCAAGATTTTTCGTTTGGAAAAGCAAAGGAAAGAAAACAGCGAAAACCCGTGGAAAGCTATGCGATATATATGAGGATGATGCTGTTATGGGAATATGTGTCCAAGAAATGGTTTTTAAGATTTCGATCGGGAAAATTTCCGGTCGTCGTTCTAGCCATCCAAATGAGATTAACAGCGAAAGAGGAATCAGTCGACACCAACTTCCATTATATATGTAACTGTGTGCACGAGTATACGCGTGTGATATGCATACGATGATAGAGAGATAGAGAGAGAATACAGATTGATATTGTTGTTCTAACGTCTAACAACAGTGTTGAGAAATGTATGTACATACATATAAATATACATAGAGGGAGCGGTATGGGTGGGGAAAGAGGGAGAAGGAAAAGTGGAGAAATAGAGAGAAGCAGAGAAATAGAGTTGGGGAGAGAAAGAGGAAGGAGGCGAAAAAGAGATAGGAAACGTTGTGAGCAAAACCTGAAATTATACTACAGACGGACAGGTTTCACGATTTTTAAAACCCTTTCTACTATAGGCAGACGGCCTGCAAATTTGGAGTTAAGTCCATTTCATCGATTTCAGTACCCCACTGATATTTAAATTATAGATCCCGAAAGGGATGAAAGGCATAGTCGACCTCGGCGTAGAGATGGACGAAATACCTCTAAGCATTTAGTACAGCGTGCTAGCGATACTACCAGCTCGTTGACTTAGGTTTCACAAAAAAACATATAATAATGATTCAAATCTCGTGTTTAGATATTGCGTAGCATCTTTCATCCCTCTCGACCGTTTTGTATAACATATCTGTCTCACCACATGCACACACACAAATACAAACACACACACACACACACACTTGTGCATATATATGTATCTCTGTCAACGCACATACACACGTACGCATGCACACACACACACATATACACCTGCACAAGCAAACAGTCGTTGGACGCCCATTCACATCCGAGTACCGAATAAGAATACTTTGTGTTTGTTGTATATTCGTTTCGAAGGTAACCAATTATTGTAGATGCAGGGTGCACCTATCTCTCTCACCCTCTCGCCGTAGAAAACAACTCTGATATACAATATTTCTGGGCCGCTACTTAAAGTTAGGGATGCATGAACGTTACAGAGTTGTTTACCTACAAATACGCGAGTCTGGTAAGAAAATAAAAATCCTATTATTTCTATTGAGTCGGCCAGCAGCATCTTTTAGAAACTCAGCGTAGTCCTGCCTCTAATAATATTAGTTACATTAGTAAATTTATATATTACTTTGTCCAAACTACGTTTGTCAGATTTATGGGATAAAACCCAAGTATTGATGCATAGTGCTCTACGACATCCATCAAAATTAAAATCCTTCAGCTTCGAAGTGAATTCATTCACATCGATATTTAATGCATTCCTCCATTATCCTGTTTCTATAACAACAGCCAAGTACCAAAATCGTTTCATTAAAATTTCCGTATCTCCTGTATAACATCGGCATATCAGACAGAAATTACATACTGTGAATAGTGAAATAATTATACTTCTTACATACGGTTTCTTATAGAACAGCTGGATATCCATTCCTTTTTCAAACTATTCAATGTTTATTTTGTTCGAAATCGCAAAGAAATGTCGTTAAGCCTACGCATATCTACATTTACGTTGCAAACCCATGTTTGACAACTTTGAGTAGTTTATTGAATTTAGTTTATTGTATTTAGTTGATATAACGAGAGATGTAACAACATAAAAACCGATAAAAAAATCTAATCTATCAGCTAGGAAAAAAATGTCCAAAGTAAAATACTTTTAGGTTAGCTATCAAACGAGTACTGAGGTAGTCACAAACATGCCAAACCCTGTAAAACAAGGTACTGCAGTTCGTACAGAGGAGGCACAATGGCCCAGTGGTTAGGACAACATACTCGCAGTCATAGTATCGCAGTTTCGATTCTCAGACAGGGTGTTGTGAGTTTTATTGGGTGAAAACGCTTAAAGTTCCACGAGGTTCCGGCAGGGGTGGTGGCAAACCCTGCTATACTCTTTCGCCACAACTTTCTCTCACTCTTTCTTCCTGTGCCACGCTGAATTTCTACGTGAACTACGTTAAGGGCACACGTGTCTGTAGAGTGCTCAGCCACTTGCACATTAATTTCACGAGCAGGCTGTACCGTTGATCGGATGAACTGGGACCCTCCTCGTCGTAATCTACGGAGTGCCACGAGTTCGTACAGAGGTCATTAATCAAATAAACTACACATTTTAGTTGCCCCAATTGACTTGAGGCCGGCCCTGCGTACATATATACCAATTCGAAGACTACAGATCCAATCCATCACTGGAACTGTAAAAACCTGTAAAACCTCCCAGCAGTTTATAATTTAAATATATATGAGCATGTCTAGATATGCAACTATATGCATGAAAAGACATAGATAAAGCAAAACATAAATCTGCACATATACATATATACAAAAAAATACCTTGTCGTTGATGTTGAAATTCCAATGGGGGAGCCTTGAGACTATGTGAGAAACAGGCTCTTTCTTTATCGGAAAGAAATCTTGAAATAAAACTGAACAATGCCATACATACATACATACATATACTAAATCCAATAAACCACTCGAAGTTCACAAACATGGGTTTGTAAAGTTAATGTAGAGATGCGTAGGTTTAAGAACATTTCCTTTCGATTTCAATAAAATGAACATTGAGCAAATTGGGAAGCTATGTGTGACTTTACCCTACACGGGTAAAATCACACATTTGAACATCGAGCGTTAGGGACCGGTTTTACACAAGCCATACCCACTATAATAACATCTGCAGACTAGACTAGTTTCGGGGTATTGCCCCTTGTCAATGCAGAGCAGCCGAACCCAGTAGGCGTCGCTACTGACTGTCTGTACGAAGGTTATTTATCTAATTTCAGTGGAATACATCCACTGGTTTTCAGAAATAGAGATATTAATATTTCTAAGTCTCTCTAAAGGAGACTACGGCAGCGGTACTGTCTAGTCTGCAGATGCCAAACCAGCAAGGGGAAGCTGCTGATCTCCCCTGTTCGAAGGTTGTAAAGGATACAGGTTTGTGTGTCACATAGCTAGCTAGAGGCGATGGCCTCTTGGAGCTAATCAACGGCAGCATTCGTCCTATTCTTTTGGACTGCCATGTTGGCTTGGCGATAACTATATAT
>NC_069000.1:38702207-38703153 GCF_001194135.2 Octopus bimaculoides
ATATACGACAGGCGTCTTTCAATTTCCGTCTACCAAATCCACTCACAAGGCTTTGGTCGGCCCGAGGCTATAGTAGAGGACACTTGCCCAAGGTGCCACGCAGTGGGACTGAACCCAGAATCATGTGGTTGGTAAGCAAGCTACTTACCACACAGCCACCCCTGCGCCTATATATGTATATATATATATATATATATATATAACTTTAGGGGGAACCAAAAGAAACTGGAATTTTGCAATATCATTCTATTCACTTAGTTTTACATGATTACACTTTTATCGCCTTGAAAGTATGTACTGGAGTCGACCTGTTCGACTATTCAACTGAACCTTTCGATAACGCGTCTCAGCATGGTCACAATAGACTGAATGAAACGACTAAGTCACAATCATAAAATATTAAAATATCTTTGCTTCTTGCAGATACTATAGTCTTATACTATAGTCTTATACTATTTCTATTGACAGAGAATTTGGTAGTATTTTCATAAAGAAGTTTTGTTCTTTTTATTTTTACATCAATATCTGGCTGATTACCAAATCTCCTTGTGAAATTTAGAGATATTTTATTCGAAAAACTTTCTTAAACTTGCTATTAAAGCCGTAATTGTTCACGACTTTCGTAAAGATTATTGATATTTTAACAACGTATTGATTAGAAGATTGTAAATAAACACATCAGGCGATAATTTTTATAATTAATTGTTTGAATGCCGTGTAGAGACAACAACATTCATCTTATTTCTGATCGATATATTCTTTATTGTGTCCAAATTATTCTATTTTGTTTCCGTTGTATATCTCAATTCGTTAGAAAACACACACACGCACGCACGCACGCACACACACACACACACACACACACGCGCGCACGCACGCACACACATACACAGAGGAATAAGTGTATATACAGATACATATGTTTATATATTTTATATAGTATATA
>NC_069000.1:38703378-38705416 GCF_001194135.2 Octopus bimaculoides
ATATATATATATATATATATATATATAATATATATATATGCATATATATACATGTGTACATATATAACCGAGATAATATTAATATATACATAAATTAATATATGTACATATATGTATATGTATGTGTATATATATATATACACGCATATATACATATATCTATCCTATCTATCAACATACATACGTGTATATATATATATATATATATATATATATATAGGGAAGAACCAGATTAGGGTATAATCGATATTTTTCCTAGAGTTAGTTAGATAAACAAAATAGTTTATTCACGAATATACTGTTCGATCGAAAAATCGATAAAGGACAATATCTGCTTTCTTCGCTAAGCCGAAACATATAGTTTATTTTTCATAACCAATTTCGTAATACATATTTAGGAGATTATATTATTGCCTCAATATCCTCTTCATTTATTTCTCGATAAAAAAAGAAAAAACACCGTCGGATCACTCATGGGAAAAATTATTCCATCAAGCCTGACTGTCTCTTAATTTACAGACACAGAAAATATAGGGCTATATTACGTAATCTTTTTGAGGGGACAAAATACAAAATGCAAAGACAAAGAAACAAACAAAACTCTCCCATGTCGAATTAACTATGCAATACAATTCGGTCACCATTGTTAGGTTATGAGGGGAAATAATACCTATGGAATGACGAAATAATCCTTTCTACAATATGCAAAAGGCCAGAAATTGGGGGGAGGGGACTAGTCGATCCCATCGACCACAGGATTTCACTGGTACTTATCTCATTAACACCAAAATGATGAAAGGCAAAGTCGGTCCCAGCGGAATTTGAACTGAGAACGTAGCTACGGGCAAAATAACGTTTAGCATTTCGCCCAGCGTGCTAACGATTCTGCCAGCTCTCTGCCTTAAGAGTTCAGAAATAAAGACGGACTAACTAATCGAAAAGGATATAAAGTAACCCTTGCCTATTATTGTAAGACATATGGCGCCTCCCTGGTTGTATCTAGTAATTACTTCACCAGTGTATCTGTGAATCCATAGTACAATAGATCAAGATAAGGATGGTGATAAAAAGAAAATGCATACCCGTACAATGCATACTCAAGTTGTTTACTTTATGGGTTTAGTTTTATCTTCAAATTACGGATGGGGGGGGGGGATAGAGTACAATCACAGTCTGATCTAACAAAGAACTTGTTCAAAATAATCGCCTGATGAAGCACATTCAAGCATTTTCTGGATGGTGCAGGATGCACAATATGTTAATTATATATTTGTTCTAGTGTAGGATAAATGGCGACAACCGGACCTGATACCTGATGTCTTTCTATATTACTCTTTTGAATAGATCTTTCCTATTTGTTTTACTTTTCCTAAGGTATTTCTTCTGTTATAATATGGTTGCCTTCTTTAATCAACCAGCCAAGACACCATAAAGTAAATAAGACTGTGATTTGAAGAAATTGAAAGTATTTTTCTCTTTACACTAATGGGTTTTGCAAACAGCCTTTCTATATTCTATGATTCTTCCGATAACTTCACAGCTTGGTGTGCTGGTTAACTTAATTTTTTTACGTTACCTGTCTATGTGTTTATCTAAAATCTCCCGAATATGGTGGATTTTTGTAATGAAGTTATATAATAATTCGTCAATACACATACACGCACACACAGAAACGCACACACACACACATTAATATATGTATATATGTACATATATATATATATGTTTGCATGCAGGTATATTTAGCATTATATATATATATATATATATATATATATGAGTAAAAATAAATACAAAAAAAGGGTTTTGTATGATCGTGTATAGAGGAATATATTATTTTATTTAAAAGAGTTCCAGCTCTGTCAGTTTTTTATGTTTTATTTATATTCTTGTAAAATTAATGTGGGATATAAAATATGGAATATAAAAATGGGTGGTACAATGAAATGAAGTATTGAATGTCTTATTGAATATATGAAATATTGAGTGTTCAATATAAAGAATTAAACATATAAAGGCACATTTCTATATATATATG
>NC_069000.1:38706335-38710022 GCF_001194135.2 Octopus bimaculoides
TATATATATACACGTAAGTATATTGTGGTGGAATAAATTCAGAGTTTACAATATACACTAATTGTAGTACTGAATTTTACTTCTTTGTTTAATAATAATAATAATAATAATAATAATAACAATAATAATAATAATAATAATAATAATAATAATAATAATAATAATAATAATAATAAGAAGAAGAAGAAGAAGAAGAAGAAGAAGAAGAAGAAGAAGAAGAATCTATTATTATTATTATTATTGCTGTTGTTGCTCTCGTTCTTATGTTATATACTATAGTTATTATTCAACTGATATAATATGTAGATTAACATCATTATAATAGTATGAATGATGTTTTTACAGTGAAAGTATACATCGATATTTTGAATTTTTCATTGATTTGTGATAACTGGCTTACAATATCCCAGTAAAGAAGTATGTGTGTTGATGGACAATCATTATGTGTGATTCCTAGATATATTTGACTATAATATATCGTAGAATGATAATTCAGTAACAAGTCTGGATAATAATTGTCAAATTGTCTGGTTAATATTTTCCAAGTGATTTACCTTCAATTGTGCGACTCATTCGTGTTTGGTTATTCTCGCCAATGTCCAAATATAGCAAAAACAACATACTCAACTTTTTGTTTAATTCTCCAATAAAATGCGACAGTAATTCAGTTATTCTTTCACTTTTTTCTGAAATTCTGAATAAATATTTTGATGTAGAAATATTTTCCCATCCTGCCTCACTTTTCTACGTTAAATTCGATCTTGGTTATGATGCATCTTTCTCTCCTCATATCGAACAAAACACATTCTGTATTTTTGTTTAGAATTAAATACAGACGCGTATTCTAAAGGATAAGGTATTGAACACACGGTCTTCAGGCTCGTAGTTCGGTATTCAGACTAAGCGTCCTTGAGCAACGTTGGTCCAGTAAACTTCATTTGAAATGGGTGCAATTGGCATTTTGAGGGTCAAACAGGTAATAGTCTCGCATGCCGTTTAAAGGGGTATCTTATACTGTTAATCTAAATGATTTAAAATGTGGCGTAAGCAGTGAATTCGTGAGCTTGAAGGTTGCAGCAAAATTTTGCTACCATAGAAAGTGTTTCAAAGACCATTGTATTATTATCTGATTGTATTTCAATCAAGTTTCTCTTGCGACCATCCTGAAGAAAGATATGCGCTTTCAGCAAATATTATTTATTTCAATACAAATGTATATTTCTTCATCAACTAAACACGGCCATAATAATGTATTTTGAAATAAAACCCATACATGAACACATGATGGTGTTAACGCATTGATTCAGTGACAAGCACGAAGGCGCTTCTTTAACGAAGACAATATGCAATTTCAATTCCTGAGATTGGTGTAATCGAAAGAGTCCTTCCAGCTAATTGCTTTCCTCAAGCGTTCACAAGACATTCTCCACATCTTCATCCTCATCACACTCATCATCATTATCATTATCATCATCATCATCATCATCATCATCATCATCATCATCATCATCATCATCATCATCATCATCATCATCATGGTTGTTTCTGTTATTTATACAGAGCAGTTGAAAAATTGTTAACACACCGGAAATAATGGGTTAATGCATTTTTATGCATTTTCACGTTCAAATTCCGCCTAGGTTGCCTGTACTTGTCATCCTTTCGGGGTCGATGAAATAAGCATCAGTTTAAACTCGACTATCTCCTTCCCACTAGATTTCAGGCATTATATAATGGTATTATTATTATTATTATTATTATTATTATTATTATTATTATTATTGTTGTTATTGAGAAGCACACTCCGTAAAAGTGAGGTTGGGGTAGATATATACAAAGTGCAAAATGACCATCACCCCCTATCTGTCTGATAAGGGTACATTCTGCTCATTTCCATTTCCAAGTCCTCATATTTC
Organism: Octopus bimaculoides; assembly: GCF_001194135.2. Classification (NCBI taxonomy): domain Eukaryota; kingdom Metazoa; phylum Mollusca; class Cephalopoda; order Octopoda; family Octopodidae; genus Octopus; species Octopus bimaculoides. Next base: position 38,708,252 of record NC_069000.1, read on the forward strand.
TTAAATTTCACAAACATTTTCAAAGATGAGCGTTTGTCAGATGGGGCTAAAACATCAACCAGAAGACACGTATTCTGAACATAATTTTTCGCAATGATATCTGATGTGATATCTTCGATTTTCCGATCAGTCTGAACACAAAGGATTGTAACTTCAGCATTTTACACAGTTTCCGACAGCTCACCACCTTATAATGGCTTCAAATTTTGACACAGATTCTGGAGTTTTACTGGAATTGGTTGTATCAATTTCCTTCAGCTGTTTTGCAACTTTATCGACCACGAAATCAAACCTAAAATAATAATCAAATACCTTCAACACCACACGAAACACAGACAAGTGATACTTGACATAAACAAAAACAACTGGATATATAACCATATTGCTATTTTTCATCACCTAGTTATGTTTACCAAATAATTGGAGGCAATGGACACTTGCAATCCTTGACTGATATGAAGCATACATATGTGAAATATTGCAAATATTATTCAGAAAACCGCTAAACGTTCTTTTCTTTTATCTTTCAGGAAATGTCTTTTCCTGTTTTTACGGTCTGTTTAACTTATTAATAGGATTTGTTTTTCTTGCGGCTCTCTTTTAATGAGATGTTGTTTTCAATTTTTGCATCCAAAACATCTATGCTTTATCTACTCAAAGAAACCGAGTGGTTGTGTGATAAGAGGTTTCCTTCACAACAACACGGTTCCGGGTTCGGTCCACTGCGTGGCATTTTGGGAAGGTGTCTTCTACTATAGCCTCGGGCCTACCAAAGCCTTGTGAGTGGATTTGATAGACGGAAACTGAAAGAATCCCGTCGTATGTGTGTGTGTGTGTTTTATGTATTTGTGTGTCTGCGTTTGTTCTCACTATCGCTAGACAATCGATGCTGGTGTGTTTACGTCCCCGGTATTACGTCTGTCTTTACGTTCTGAGTTCAAACGCCATCGAGGTCGACTTTGCATTTCTTCCTTTCGGGGTCGATAAAATGACTATCAGTTGTGTACTGAGACAATTTAATCAACTGGCCTCCTCGCCCAAAATTCCGGACGTTGATTCGAAAAGAATATATATATATTCTTTTATTTGTTTCAGATATTTGACTGCAACCACGCTGGAGCACCGCCTTTAGTCGAGGAAATCGACCCAAGACGCAGTGGGACTGAAACTAGAACCACGTGACTGGTAAGCGAGCTACTTACCATAGTGAGGGATTATAAATCCAGGCAAAATATTTCATAAGCTCTCTGTTGGCGCACCAGACTAACTAAGAACCTTACTAAAATTAGTGAAGAATTCAGAGTAATATCTTGGTAGGGTTCCAGGTTATGGTTCGTCTCATTCCTATATTATAAATCCGTGGATCAGCACTCATATAACCACGCTTGCATTTTTCTTGATTTTTTTTCTGTCTACCTGGAACTTAAAATATAGCTACTCGTCAGATCGTAAGTAGAACAATAATTAGATATATATCTCAACCAACAATAAGTACCAAATGAATTAATATGAAATGCTTATTATATAAAGATAGAAAAATTATTTAAAAAATATCATAATATCAAAATAATAACCATTCAATAATCATCCCTTCATCCATTATAATAACATGTATATTATATACAAAAAACATCTTACATAAATTATCATTGTTTTAAATTATCATTGTTTTAAATTATCATTGTTTTAAATACAAGTTGAACGAAGTTTAATTTTAAAATAATAATGAAGATAAAATTAGTACATATTTAACCGGTGTAATAGTTAAAGC
>NC_069000.1:38710637-38711858 GCF_001194135.2 Octopus bimaculoides
ATATATATATGTAAATATATGTATATATGTATGTATATATACATATATATATATATATGCGCTAGTATGTTTTCAGATACACATATTTACTAAATGTGTTCATTATACATCATTATTAGGAGAATAAGAGCTACAAATTAAATAGTATTTATACCTACAAACAAAAGCGATCGGCGATCGGCGATCGGCGAACGAGGAATGGTAAAAGGAAAATCAACACGCGACAGAAATCTTAGAAAAAAAAATGGATGAATTTCGAAGATGAAAGAAAATGCTTGTGAAATATTATAACAACAACAACAACAATAATAACAGCAACAATGATTAAATTCGTGGAAGTGATTTATATTCCCGAGAGAGAAAACAAATAGATATGGAATATTAAAAGAAAACCACGTTTTTTTTTCATGGAGAATGGCGAAAAAAGATTTACTTCATTTTCAAGGCGTTTGAAAAAAAATTAGATACTTGGAAAGCGTATTGAGATAAACAAATCTTCGCGCGTATATATCCTCCGAAAAAAAATGTGCAGGTAATAGTTAAGATTAGATAAGTCGATAAAACTACATTGGATTAGCTCAGCACCTTCAGGTTAACATAACTAATATCTCGTGGGCTTCAAGTATGAATTTAAAACAGCAAATCATTCTAAAAGTATATTATCGGCAAAAGTTTGGCCATTTTCCGAAGGGAGGCATTCTTTCAAGCCGGAATGCAAGAGCGAATAACGTATTTCCATTCAAATGTTTAAATCTGTCATAATTTACGAAGAATAATTTGTACATTGTCGTTTGATTCTGATCTACGTTCTCATAAAACAATGATAGATGAATTGTCATCATCATCATCATCATCGTCATCGTCATCGTCATCATCATCATCGTCGTCATGGTCGTCGTCGTCGTTATTGTTATTATTATTATTATGATTATTATTATTAAAGCTTTGATCTGGCAGAATCGTAAACACGCTCAGAGGTATTTCACCCGTCGCTCCGTTCTGAGATCAAATTCCCTTGAGGTCGACTTTGTCTCTCTTTCTTTAACTACCACTATTTCTCCTCGTTTTTCTCCCCTGTACTTTTCCATTTGTCTCTGATTTTTTTTTCAAATCTTTCAATCCCGCTACCCCCTACGCCTCTCTCTTCCTTCCATGTGACCGCTGTCCGGCCAGGCATGATCTTTCTGCCGATATATATATATAGTTTTAGGGAAAATAACC
>NC_069000.1:38712005-38713303 GCF_001194135.2 Octopus bimaculoides
TATATATACACACATATATATATATATATTTGTATGTATAGCAGACTGACTGTATATATATGTAAACTAACCTGCACGTGACCCGTTGGGTCACCAATAGTTAAGGTATCCGAAAACATCACCTATCACTGGAATCCGTGGTCCAATTTACGCGAAACCTGTGTTATTTTATTTGCATTCATATTTCAATAGCATTTGAATAATTCACCTCTGCAAGCATAGGTGTTTCGTTCAACATCCTCAAACAACACTTATTCAGGGACCTTTTGTACGGGATGGGCTTCGCGACCGGAAGAAAATTAGTTCTAACAGGGACCCACCTGCAAGGTTATGCACTGTTTATTTTAATATCAGATCACCATGTTGCGCATTTGTAGTCGTGATGCATGGGCGTGTTGTACCCTTATCAGATGGGTAGTCATGATAGGTATACTGAGATTCGTATATTTGTACCCCAGGGTCACTTTAATAGCATACGCTTGTCTCTCACTCAATAATAACATTAATTCTCAGTAAAAAATAATAATAATACGTACAAATAAATATTAATTAAATAACTGTTTCAGTAATAAGAATTAATGAGTAGAACTGTGGGAAAGAAGTGAAGTATACGAGAGTATTATCCAAATTAAACATACACATCATTAAAAAATACATGGGAAAATATGAGATAAACTCAATTACCTTTTCCAAAATATTTTATTTGCGTATGAACATGAAATATCCTTCATCACTTCCCTCGCCTTTCCGTAAATGCATATATTTTTCTGCGTAATTTAAATCTACTGCCAATTTTTTTCGACTAACAGTTCCTTTGATCATTCTATTCGTTTGGTTTTACCCTTTGTCTGTTTTTTTCCTCCCTACTTCGTTTATTTTTCTCCCCCTTTCTTCACATATCTTTCTTGTCCGCTCAGCCTGTTCTACTCTGCTTCTCTTACTTCATCTCTTATTCCTCCTTTTGTTTTACATATATAGATATTTCGGTTCTGTTGTACCTGTCTTGCTCCAAATAAATCTATGATGTATTTATTAATTTTAGTTCGAACTTAATGAGGCACAATCAAAATATAATGGTCATTTTGGAAACAAACGTCGCATAAAATAATCCATTTTCCATATAAATATAGAATTCATTTGTAATTCTTGATATATACGCTCATATAAGCACATCTATCTATCTATCTATCTATCTATCTATCTATCTATCTATCTATCTATGTTTCTATCTAAATGTCTGTCGTTACCATTTTCTTCTTGTACATTCATATATATATATATATATATATATATATATA
>NC_069000.1:38714157-38724281 GCF_001194135.2 Octopus bimaculoides
CAACACTGTCTGTTTTTTATGTTTTATTTATATTCCTGCAGAACTAATGTGGGGTATAGAATATGGAATATACAATATATAATATGATATACAATATACAATATAAAATAAAATAACATAAAAATGGATGGCACCATGAAAGAAAGTATTGAATATAGATGAAATATTGAGTGTTCAATATAAAGGATCAAATATATAAATATATAAATATAAATATATATATATAAAGGCGACTCGAGTTTCAGGGCTATTTCCCTTCGTCATGGCCGGTATGACGTATGTATGTATATATATATATATATATATATATATATATATACATACACGTATGTATGTATATATGTATAGGCGCAAGTATGGCTGTGTGGTAAGAAGCTGGCTTCTGATTCCCAACCACAAACATGGATCTGGGTTCAGACCCACTGCGTGACACCTTGGGCAGGCGTCTTCTTCTATAACCACACGACGACCAGGGCCTTGTGAGTGGATTAGATAGACGGAAACTGAAAGAATATACATACAACGATGAGTTTGTGTCTGTGTTTGTCTCCCAAATCCTTCTACCAAATCCACTCACAAGGCTTTAGTTGGCCCGAGAAAGACACCTGACCAAGCTGTCACGCTGTGGGACTCAAACAGGAATCATGTGGTTGGGAATCAAGCGTCTTAACACACAGCAACGCCTGCGCAATGGTATATATATATATATATATATATATATATATATATATATATATATATACATATATATGTATATATATATATATATATATATACCATTGCGCAGGCGTTGCTGTGTGTTAAGACGCTTGATTCCCGAGCGTCATACTAATATATACTTTTGTTATTTACACCACCTGTCCTCGTCTGTTGTTATTTTTTGTATATTCTCCCATATATATATATATATATATATATACATATATACGTATATGTGTGTATTTTTTTGTCTCCACCAAGTGCTTGACAACTGGGGCAGGTTTGTTTATATTCCCGTATCTTAGACTTTTGGTCAAAAAGACCGATGTAATAGGTAGAAAACCGAAGTACTCTGCTCACGTTATTTGATAAAACTCTTCAAGACAATTCCTCATTATGTTTGCAGTTCCAATTGCGAAATAAATGAGAAATAAAAGGAAAAGAGATTTAAAGGTGAAGAAATTCAAAATAAGGCCTTCCCCAACCTTTCCACATCGAGGTTAATACTCCATCAACAAAACTTTCGTGAGACAATACAGCGATAAAAATTAATAGTTTATGTAAATGACAATGAGCTTACACTCACCTCAGAACAGAGTACAGTCTGTTCTATTTTTGATTAGATTTGCCAGCGAGAAACGAGAATATCCTTGCTTGCTACTCTTCGCTGAATGAAAAGACATTTCTGGTCAGTCTATTGCTTACTAATAGACAGATCATTACAGTCTGATAACATTTCCATTTGATTTACAGTCAGATTATTTACCTCTTGGGAATGATATATCGATCCGGAAACACTTACCTTCCGGATTGCTTGACAGCAATATCCGATTGGTTTTCATTAATTTCTTTTTGTATGAGTTGGTATATTCTACAGCGTGAGTGAGTGTTCGCTCACTGATGCCTTTTTTTAGTGTGTGCGTATAGCATTTACTTTTGGCATTTCATAATTCTATCATAATTTTCAGTGTATGAAAGTTTACCGTATGTACTGAAGAATGGGCTGCTAGAATTAACTGCTTCTTCGCAATAACGATATGGTTAATAGTTACCTTTTGCCCGCAACTTTGTATATAGAAAAGCTTTGATAACGCAATCAAATATCCCTTGATGTCGGTTTTGAGCCCTGCACTTCATAAACAATGCTTATAATCCTCGTTATCTAATTTTTGTGCTGTTGAAAGCCGTCACGAATTAGCTATGTAGGATTATATAAAGGCTTTGACTTCGAATTACATTTTTTTCTTCCCGTTGTTGTTGTTGTTGTTGTTGTTGTTCTTCTTCTTCTTCTTCTTCTTCTTCTTCTTCTTCTTCTTCTTCTTCTTCTTCTTCTTCTTCTTCTTCTTCTCCTCATTATTATTAACGCGGTGGTCTGTATGTACTTGAAAGTCCCAAAGTGTCGTTACATTTTCTCCCTTAGTTACATGAATATGTGCAATCAAATGACGGTTAGCAGATGATGTTAGTCGATGCATGTGGCATATCAAGAACCTCTTGACAATATCAAGAACCTCTTGTAGAGAAACAGTAGCAAAAGAGAAAAACCAGAGGCAAAATTTGTACTAGACCGGCAGCAACGTAAATATTATCACTTAATGTTTAAAAAGTCTAAGAGAAAACACAATGGCAAAAGTCAAGACAAAGTGAATAAATAGAATTAAGTGAAAAATAAAATGAAATAAAAAATAAAAATACTATTCTCTTCCCCTAAGAAATGAAACATAGAGCTGTTTTCCGTATAAAGCTCTATTTCATAGTGAAGTATTCTTCTCTACTCTAAGCACAAGGCCCCAATTTTTTTTTGGGGGGGGGGCACATACGATTAGATTGACTCAGTACGCAACTGGTACTTAATTTATCGTCTCGTAGTGAGTATTAAGAAAAGAAATTTTTAGTCTCAAATTATCTCAAATCTTAGACTAAGATAAAGTGAAATATGTTCTCAGTATAAGCTGTGAATTTAAAATTCATTGTTATGGTTTCACTATATTTTATATGATAATTAATAAGCCAAAATTTGAGACGGAACAGAGCAATACGTTTTCTGATTCAATCGAAACTACATGCCTACCTGTACGCCCGTCCTTGATAAAAAATGTTGATTTACTTTCTGTTATATTTACTATACTGTATATTGTTCAGTACATGGATATATTTTCCGCTAATACTTATTTCCGTTCATAATAAATGAAAGAAGTAGTATTCTTAATTATTTTTGTTTCGTTATGGAACTCAATTTTTTTTGTATATACCCTAACTAGCCTAGCAAGTTAGGAAAAGCAAACACAAAAATTTCCGTAGTCAAATCGAAAACTTATTTAGTTCAATAAACATTGATGGAAATGGAATTCTTAGCTTCAGTAGTTTCTGAGAGATCAGTGTGAATATTTCATTAGCGCAGGATGTAAAGAGATGAAGAAGAGTTGTTCCTTGTATTTTGGTTGTTAGATGTATTGAAAGTTGGGAAATTGTGGTTACAGTTATATAGATAGGACTATACAAAGGGTATACGAAAGAACGATAATGGAAGAAATCAAGTAGTGATAAAAGAAAGTAAAAAGAAAAATAGGAATAATAATAACAACATCAACAACAGCAACAACAACAATAGCAACAGCAACAACAACAACAACAACAACAACAATAATAATAATAATAATAATAATTTAAAATAAAAGAATCGGGAGACAAACAGAGAGGAAAGAATAAAAATAAGGAGGAAAGAGATATTGAGTGAATAAGTTAAAAAAAAATAGAACGTAAAAAGACGGAAAATAAGAAAATTGGATCGATAAATCCATGAAAGAAAGTATTAAGCGAAAAAATATAAAACAAAAACAAAAAAAAAAGAAAGAAATCGAGAGTAACTAAAAGCACAAATAAAGAAGGTCAAAGTTAGGAATAAATAACCAAAGTCTGGAAATACGCAGAAGAATAGACAGAGAAAACAAAAGAACAAAAAAATAAAAGACAAAGTTGAAGAATGGCAGCAGAGAGACAATTATTTTGGTTTGAAGATGAGGTTACCAGACAAAACATAAAAAAAAACATATCATAGAATATTTGGAAACTATTAATAGATATATTGTGCCTAAAGCCACTAACAAACGACATTGGTAACACGCACCTGAATAGAACAATTATGATAAAATATATGGATAGACTTTGGAAAAAAATGTATCTAACAATTATATTGATTATATTGTAGATCATAGACAATGGAGATGGAGTATTTTGAAGAACACTTGTATTTCTAGTAAGGGTACTCGATAATAATAAATAGTAATAAGTAGGGACCTCTTCTCAGAAGAGAACTCTTTACCATACACACACACACATACACACACACAGACAAACACACACACACACATGTATTATATGTATATATGTTACTAGTGACAGAAGCTGTATTAGTTCAAAATAGCGTTCTGTATAGCTTACTTAGCGTGGATATAATATAGAAAGCCGCAAAACCCGCGATATTCATCGCAAACTTATATTGCATCTTGAGGAACCGTATACTGAACTGCTATGTCTTCCCTGTGGTAATGTATGGAAGTGATGTATGATCCATAACATCAGGAATGGGAAAGTGCTTGGAAAGCTGTGAAATGTACTTCTTAAAGAGAAAACTGAGGATGGCATGGACAAAGTGTCTACCGAAGAAATGATAAACCGGGCTGCGGTAAATAGGAAATGGTTTTGTAAAATATGGGCCCAATAATTGAGATTTCTTGGTTAGGTGAAGTAAAGAAACCATAATGGTAATCTAGGTGATTTCACCGTTACTAACTTTCTATGGTTTCTCTAGACATAGAGATATGTTGTAGAATCACATAGGTTTCCAATTGGTCTCAGCACCAATTGCAGCCATGTCCAAAATTGTAAATTTCATCTCAGGTAAAATTTAGTTCTGATATAAAATTACCTTGTGAGAGGAACTAATCTAACACATTCAGCTGGTGTCCCTTTGCACTTGCTGTCAGTCTCCCCTCAACACGGTCCATCATGTCCTCAGTAATTTACACGCCAGGGCTCAACCCTCCCCTGAGCAAAAAATTAATCAGCGACGTGGGAGCAACCTCACCTAACGCTTCGTGTACTGACCTCTGTCCTTTAAGCATGCGCATATACATTATCCCTCTCCCTCTTACTCACAAATACACATACTTACATACACACGTATAGACACACGCGCACACACACACACACATATGTATACGAGCGGTTCTGAAAAGTTCCTGGCTTTAAGGGTATGACGAAAGGCCAAAACTTCCGAGTTCTTTTACAGGGCTTAGAAAAACTGAACGACCGCTGAAATAAGAGTGCGAATATGAGAGGTAAATATGTTGAATAAAACCATAATTAATTGTCCTTCCTGTATTTCTCTTGGTCCAAAGCCAGGAACTTTTCATCAACCCTTCGAATATACTTATCAGTCATCTCAATTTAACAATTATTAATTTAAAGATTTGGCAGAAGACCAGCAATTTGGTGGGAGGGAGTAAGTCGATTAGATGGATTTCTGTATTCAACTGGTACCTATATTATCGACTCCAAAATCAACCTTGGCGGATTTCGAAATCAGTACATAAAACCAGACGAAATACCACTAAGCATTTTGCACGGCGTGCTAACAATTATTCCCGTTCACCACATTTCCTATTTAACAACTATTAGAAGAAAAGTTTTGGTTTGCAGTATCGAAAGCTTCAATTAAAATATATAATTCATTAAACATTTAAGTAAGGGAAATTCTAAAGTCTGGGCATTATTAATCTGATAACAGCAATAACCAAGTAGAAAAGGTTCAAGAATTAAGATGGATAGACAATCTCTCCTTACAGAAAATATTAATAATAAGCGGAACTCTAATAAAATGCAGATAACTACGTCCTAGATAAATGGAAAATAATTCTACGGTTACGAACAATAGTGATGGATAGCAATATTACAAGGACGCTTCTTTTCTCCATTCATATTTCGTGTGGCTTTATAACCTTTGACACATGTTAAATCAGATTGAACTTAGATATAATTGATATTGGAATATAATCTATCATCTGTTATTATATAAACTTGTAAACTACATAAAGTTTTGATGGTAACAAACAAGTTGACTAATTGCTACATAGATCTCACGGTGGAGACTGAAAACAGAAGAAATTTCTATAATTATAGATCTTTTGGAAAATTATTATAAATACGGACGTAGAATCCTATGACCGATATATATTTACAACATACAAAAAAAAAAAAAACCAAGGAGCAAAAAAAATAAAATGTGACAAAATGGTACGTTACGCAGACTACTTTCACTTCAATAAAAGAAAAGACAAAACGAAACATGATATTTTTCACATATCCGATATATACTGAAAGCTCTGGTCTGTGAGGCTGAAATAAAACAAAAATCATAAATAAGAATGTAATTATTATTTTAAAAACATAACAACGATAGTAATAATAGTATATTCCGCAACACAAACAGAAAAAAATCAACATTAAAGTGATACGATTTAAACGATTTTCTATAAACTTGTATATTCATAACAAGAGAAAATGCAAAATAAATATACAATGATTGTCTCCAATACGCACCAGATTACCGGAAAGGTAAATTAAAATTCAGTAAAGATACTCTACATAGAATAGCAAGTAAAGTAACTGATATGGTATTATATAATACATGAAGACAATCAAGAAAAATCTGATAAAGTATAACATTATCTATGGTATGTATATTCAGATGCTGGTATCTTTTACATAAACTATATCTGCCTTAAGTAATAGATAAAAAAGTATTGCATTAGGGAAAATAGCTTTCTGAAAACATCCTACAAAATTTCTACATGACAATATACAGTAATAACGTAGATTTCATAAAATACTCTCGAAAGAAAACAGAAAATAGAAATATTTTGGAAAATAAGATTGGTAAGAAGAATATGTAGCCAGAACAGCAATTGAAAATACATTCAGTTTAAAGTTACTGTAATCTTGTTGCAGACTTGTGTGAAAAAGCACTCGGAAACAGGATCGACTTTGGTGATGATACTATTCAAAATTATTGATCTTTGTCTTTTGTTAAACTGAGCTACCAAGTCATATCCATATTCAGCAAGTTCGTAAGCAATCCAGACCAAGTGCACGGATTATTTCTTAGCAGTAGTGAAAATAGAGTTTCTAATAAAAGACCAAACGAAATCCCATTCATCTATTGATTCAACACTTGAACGCTGATCATTAATATACTTTACAACCAGGGGTTTATTCAATGCATCATAATTTGGCATTTGCATAAAAAGTTATACACAAATCCAACAAGACATTTTACAAGCTCCTTGATACTGAAAGGGCCTAATGTTATAAGAGAAAGGTGAACTTCACCAAAACGTGAATTCCTCAGTAGCGTCGGGTTCTTAGAGTACCCAACAAAAACAACCGTAATTTCTGGCTGCACAAGAATATTTAATGCGCTATTGAAGGTAAAACCACATCATGTCTTTATTGTAGATGATGCCGTTTATGTTCGAGATGATTGATATAGAGTTATTTATAATAAAGGCACGTCCGAGATCCTGCGTAATTTGTTCTTCATGATATCATAAAAATGCGTGATTGTTGTATTTCGGCTTGAGATTTTAACAAGGCATAATTATCTTTGATATTGAAAAGTGCTAGCTGGTGACAAAGCAACAAAAGAGGTCAGGGGAGAAGAGGGCTTGAAGTTTGCATGAAAAAAATGTTGAGCTTCATAAATCGTATTTCTATGAAGACTATGTATATACACTCTCTGAATTCGTTCATGCATATATAATCTCTGAATAGATTCTAGATATCAATAGCAAAGCATCAGATTTATCATGAGCGTATCTGCAATATGTGCCATAAATTATAGCCAGGTAGAACTGAATCGAGATGTAAAAGAGCCAGAATTTCTGAGTCATAACACCAAACTCTTCTAAATAGTAAACTGTACCAGAAAAATGTACGACTCTAAACACGCTACACCAAGACTAAAATCTGAAAAGATACTGATGTCATGCAATAATGAAATCAGTTATTAATGGTTCTAAGAAACTTGTCTACTCTCGTTAGGGCGACTCACAAGTGAACTGCTTTCTCCATCTGTTTTTTCTGCCGTTATCATGAAGGCCTCCGCGCCTAACATCTGACTGAGTTCATTCCACCTTCGCTCATACATTCCTGTCTCATCGTTGTTGTATCCTCCAATCCTTGGAGCCAACATTAAACCTCTACTTCTAGTGTTTATTTCCCAGACATCATCTCTATGGAACTCCCTTCCTGCTCACAATTTTCCTGCAGGTGTTGACTTTACAAAGGTTCAAGGAGAACATTAATGGCATTGATCTCGTTGCTCCTGTAGGGCACGCAAAGGACATAAGCATCGCCCTTATCTCAGGGCCCAACAAATAAACAAATGTACATTTAAATAAGGACTTATAAATACTTCTTGGTATCTTTCCAACTCTCACAATGACTGATTATCAACGTCTAAAAAGTAGCACATCCTCAGTTGGAAGTGTGACAATCATTCAATTTGTAGCTGGTACGACTGGAGTGGTACATTACAATTTTCATGGAGAGATTACAGATTAAGACAAACAGGAACATGTTCCCAGATACAAGGATCTGTACTTAATCTGTGGGCATTCTAACACAGCACTTGATTATATTGGTTAATCCTGGACATTATATGCAGAATCTCCATAAGGTAACGAACTCTTTCTAAAACACAAATCTCAGGATAGTTCAAAAATCAGAAAGAATAAAAAATATGATGGTTTGAGCTTTGTTACAAGGCCAGCAATTTTAAGAGAAGCAGGTAAGTCGATTTTATCGAGTCCAGTGTTCGACATATTCTTATTTTACTGGCATCGAATGGATGAAAGGCAAGTCGACATCAGCAGAATTCGAACCTAGCACGTAAAGAGCTGGAAGAAAACACTAAGGATTTATGCCTAACTGATTATTCTACCAGTTCTGTGCCTTTATAATAACAATAGTAATAAAAAAAACACTAGGATATTAACATGGGGGAGAGGTTGGACGACAGTTGGCGCACATTTCTTTCCTATTTTATTATGTATGAAATAAATATTTCAGCGAAAATTAACATAAAAATAAAAAAGTTATTTTTGTACATATTTCGACAACATTTGAAGGTATATGATAGTGCTAAGAATTATTATAGCCATAAATATCTGATTGTGAAACAAGTTGATAGAAAAAATATAAGAAATTGTGTTTCTATAAAGCTATAAGAAATGGTGTTGCTATAAACTATATGTGTGAATGTTTTTTCCATTACTTTTAGGATTTCTTTTTAACTGATAATGCTTATCGAATAATTTGTATTTTTCATATTGCATATTTGTTAACTTGCCGAGCAAAGCAAACACTGAAAATAAAAATAAGTAAAATAAAAACAAACAAAAAAATAACAAAACAAAACAAAAGACGACTGTAAAAATTGTTATATTGCTTAGTGATTATTGATAAAAAAAAAATTAGACTTTCTAGCTTCAGTAATTTCTGAGATGTCAGCAACAAATCAAGCAAAAACAAGGAAAGGTAAAATTACAAAAGAGGAAAAAGAAATAACCAACAGAACAATGCAAAACAGAGACAGTATTTTATTGCTCGTTGAATACGTAGGATAGAGAAATATGGGAATTGTGGTGCAACGGTGACAGTTATATTTATATTTCAGCCATGTTATTATTGTATTATCTACATTGAAATATTAGTTTACAACCAACTATTTTCGTTATGGCTGATAGAAGACAAATAGTTTTCCTCATTTATACGAAGCTTGAGCTATATCGATATTTGATTTTCGGCCCCTTATATGCAATTTCTTAGTTTATATGTTAATTTCATTTCTTTAGATGATATCAACTTTATCTGACGTCGTGCATAATGGAATATTTTCCATACAATAAATTCATGATAAACTAAAGATTTTTCAGACTGATTTATTTCGTTCTAAGTTTGATGCCGAATATTTCCTCGACAAAATAAAGGGGTGACTGTGTGGTTAGACATCTTACTTTGCAAGTGTGGGTTTCGGATTCAGTGTCTCTGCGTCGTGACACCATAGAGAAGTGATTTCTCTAAAGCCCTGAGTCAACCAATATATCGTGAAGTCAAGTTGGTGGACAATCTGTAAAAAATTCTTTTCTACTTTAGTTTAGTAAAACAAAAATAGGCGTGGCTGTGTGGTAAGAAGCTTGCTTCCCAACCACATGGTTCCGACTTCAGTCCCACTATATAGCATCTTGGACAAGTAACTTCTACTGTAACATCGAGTCAAACAAATCCTTGTGAGTGGATTTGGTAGATGGAAACCGAAAGAAGCCTGTCATATATATATATATATATATATATATATATATATA
>NC_069000.1:38724695-38728957 GCF_001194135.2 Octopus bimaculoides
ATATCTAACCCATCTCTAGCGTTACGTGATACTCACAGACGTAGGTTTCTGGATGTTATCCTTTCTCAGTGGGAGACAACCACAAGCTAGTGACGAAAGCTCTCTCCACTTGCAAACACTGATCTCGAATAGAGAAAAACAACTTGTTTTAAATCTCTGAGCGACAGATATATAGTACCAGTATTAGAAAGCAATGTTTATATGTCAACAGAAAGTGGCACTCCTATAAAGGGTGATGTGACTGTTGTTTTATCCCTAGGAAAATATCTTTTCCAGCTAGCTATCGACACAAAGTTTGTATCCGTATAGCATTTTCAAGGGAGGTTTTTTCTGTATACGAGTTCAGTGACAGTGTGTCGCTTAAAAAATATATATAGTATTTTTGTAAGTGAAGAGAGCTTTCGTCACTAGCTTGTGGTTGTCTGACACTGAGAGCGGATAACATCTAGAAACCTAAGTCTGTGAATATCACGTAAGGCTAGGAATGGGAGCGATGACCTCCCTTGAAAATGCTGTACGGACACAAACTGTGCCATAGTCAACTGAAAATGATGTTTTCCTGTGGCTCATGGTCTTCCAGTGCGATTACATTTTCTATGTATTAAACTAGCTACGTTTTCATCATTACATTTTATAACACTTGCGCTTGTTTTATATTTTTGCTGATTATTTTTATTATTATTATTGTTTTCAAAATAATTGCTGCTCTTTCTAGTCACTATGTGCGTCTGTCTTTTACTTGTAGTATCTATGGAATTATTTAATTCAGTAGTTTCTCTTTGATCTTTATTTGCTTTCTTAACATTGCCCTCCAAATCAGAACTAGGTAAATTTAGTAAGCACATAATCGATAAATATATACCTATCTCTAAGAAAACTATTAGACTGGAACTGTGGTCTAGTTAATTAGAAGTATTTAAATGGTTCAATAATATTTCTAATAAAAAACATACTAAATTCCTTCAGATAGATATCGCGAACTATTACGCCTCAATTAACCCTATTATACTCAATAAGACACTAATTCTTGCATTGAATAAATCAAGGCGAAACAAAGCGAAATATATATATATATATGTGTGTGTGTGTGTGTGTGTGTGTGTGTGTGTGTGTGCGTGCGTGTGTGCGTGCGTGCGTGTGTGTGTGTGTGTGTGTGTGTCTACGTGTCTCTCTGTGTATGTGAGTATGTGTGTTTTTATGCGTGTGTATGCGTGAAGGCATGTGTATAAGTTCTAACAACATTTTCCGTTGCACCTTGTGTGAAAACTCTGTGTACCCAATTTGAATCTAAAATTAGAAAGAAATTGAGGCAACGAATACAAGCGCACACACACGCACGCACAAACGCACACACACACATGCACACATACATACGCAAATATATATATATATATATCATCATCATCATCGTTTAACGTCCGCTTTCCATGCTAGCATGGGTTGGACGATTTGACTGAGGACTGGTGAAACCGGATGGCAACACCAGGCTCCAGTCTGATTTGGCAGAGTTTCTACAGCTGGATGCCCTTCCTAACGCCAACCACTCAGAGAGTGTAGTGGGTGCTTTTACGTGTCACCCGCACGAAAACGGCCACGCTCGAAATGGTGTCTTTTATGTGCCACCCGCACAAGCCAGTCCAGGGGCACTGGCAACGATCTCGCTCGAAAATCCTACAGGAGCCAGTCAGGCGGTACTGGCAACGGCCATACATACAAAGGAAAAACACGGAGAGAGAATGAAAAAAAAAACGATAGAGAAAAATGTATAGGGATTAACCGCTCAACATTATGGTGGATACATGAGATCAATATGTATTATTGGAGTTATAAATAAAACAGGTTTTCATACAATCCTTTAGTAAACATGCACATAATCCTATATATCATAACGTACGTTGTGTGCACTTAATCTGATACAGAAGTCCTAAAGCTGGTTATTATAGTGGTCTGACGCTCTTGCAGAAATCACATTCAGCGTACACTCAACGATATATGTATGTATGTATGTATGTATGTATGTATGTATGTATGTATGTATGTATGTATGTATTATGTGTGTATCTATGTGTGTATGTATGGATGATGTATGTGCAGATTTGTATGTTTTATGTATATATCCTCATACATATAGTTGCATATCTAGACAAGCTCATATACATTTAAATGATGAACTTCTGAAAAGTTTTACAGATTTTTACAGTTCCAGTGGTGGATTGGATCTGTAGTTTTCGAATTAGCTTTCACCTTTCTGTTTTTGAGAAGACAAATTCCTTAAGATTGGTATTTAGGCAGTGTGGTGCATATGCCAGGGTCCCAATAATTACAGATGTAAACCTGAACTTGTAATCTGGATAGGGTAACAGCAGATTCAGATTTCTCAATAGTTCAGTATAGGTGATCTCTTTTTCGCTGCTCTTCAGGTTTATGTGAAGTTCCGCTGTGTAGCCAATTTCCATATACACACATACATACATACATACATACATACATACACACATACATACATACATACATGCATACGGTCATGATGGAGCAACGCCTTTAGTCGAGCAAATCGACCCCAGGACTTATTCTTTGTAAGCCTAGTACTTATTCTATCAGACCCTTTTGCCGAACCGCTACGTTACGGGGATGTAAACACACCACCATCGGTTGTCAAGCGATGTTGGGGGTGTCAAACACAGACACACAATCATATACAGACACATACATACATAGATACATATATACGACGAGCTTCTTTCAGTTTCCGTCTACCAAATCCACTCACAAGCCTTTGGTCGGCCCGAGGCTATAGTAGAAAACACTTGCCGAAGGTGCCACGCAGTGGGACTGAACCTGGAACCGTGTGGTTCGTAAGCAAGCTACTTACCAAATATATACACATAGGAAAGAAAATTTCAAACACAGTGAAGTAGGAAGGACAGCAGAGAAAAAAACTGGGTATTTAGTCTTATAAGACGGGAAAAGAAGGCGGATATATATATATATGCATGTATGTATGTATGGATTTGGTTTACAAGATTCTTTATGTGAGTTCGTGTTTTGAAGCATATATTGTTGTGTCTGCGGAGAGTCATTATCTTTTAGTGCCAAATTATTTAACACACACGCCAGTTAAGTTTCTGCTCATTTACTAATTGATTTATTTTTTCTATTGAGTGGAAACTTAACCGGCGTGTGTGTTAAATAATAAGGCACTAAAAGAGAATGACTCTCCCCAGACACAACAAAATATGTATGTATGTAATTGTATATATGCATGTATGTATACATGTGTGCACACACGTGTGTCGATATATGTATATATGTCTATGTATCACTCTCATTTTATATATATATATATGTGTGTGTGTGTTAAATCTCTGAACGAGGTATTAACAGTAACTGCACGACAAAGTGAAGTATATTTGCCACTTAAATGTGGCTGACCCCTAAGGGTGGATGTTATTGTTGCTTTTAGCCCCAGAACAACATCTCCTCCAGCTGGTTATCGACACACATCTGTGTCCTATCTATATTTGCAAAGGGAAGTTATCTTTCCCATCTTGATCTGCGATACGTACGGACTCGAGTTTCTGGGTATATATATATGCACGTGTTTGAGAGGTGGGCTAAGAAAATTGTACTTAGATTGCATTGTGAATAGGTACGCGACTTGCAAACCTGTGCGATAAAATCTAATCAAGGAACACAAATGTGTTCCGAAACAAAATTTGTGGAATCCGCATCCTTCTGTGCGAATCTACACACCGCTTAAGAAATTGTTATTTCTAATCTCATTGTTTGTTTAGTTAATACTTTTCCAAGTGTTGCAGCTGCAAATTCGCGTATGTTATTCTTCTCTCCACTATTAATCATCGCGATATTTCTCTTTCGAATAATTAGCATCGCTGTTCTGTCATTTAATTACAACTGAATATCCTTTCTATGGAAAGCGGTGTCAAACAGTTTGCGAATCTATTAGCTGCCTCCACAGATTAAAACAATTGCTGAATTTTTAGCTTTCTAAGAGATTTAGTAGTTATTTAGTTAATTGGGTCCTGGTATAACAGCTGTGTCGTTAAGAAGTTACTTCAAAATTACGTCTTTTTCTGCCTTGAATCCACTCTGCAACAGCCGCTGATATGTGAATTTTCAGAGAATTTTCCATCGAACGTTTAAGAGAGCTACTTTTTGAGTTGATTTTCGTAGGAGGAAACCGTGTCGAAATTCAGCTTGCATACGAAAATATATGTATATGTATATATATATATATATAT
>NC_069000.1:38729424-38730384 GCF_001194135.2 Octopus bimaculoides
GACCGATAGAATAAGTACTAGGCTTACAAAGAATAAGTCCTGGGGTCGATTTGCTCGGCTAAAGGCGGTGCTCCAGCATGGCCGCAGTCAAATGACTGAAACAAGTAAAAGAGTAAAAGAGAGTAAGAGTATAATTATAATAAGGCAACCGACACAAGGATCTCCACGAGATGAAAATAGACGCAAAATGACGTTAAAAACCACCTTAAAACCTCAAAAAAAAAAAAACAGGTTGAGTTAAAAGACTTTACTGTATATTTTTGCAAGCCTGTGCATATATTGCTGTGCGACATCGCTGGTGGTGATCTTCAAATACATTTACACTAAGGAATATCGCTGCTGATGATGGCTGTCGGTATATTTTTTTACTTTTAGCTTGAAATGAGTTCTTGTACACGATAAACCAAAAGCTTGATTTATTATCTTTCTCTTGCTCGCCTCCAACCTGTTTTTGGAGTTTTTAATGTAGTTTTTAGCGTCATTTGGCATCGGTGCCCGATCATTTGTTATAATTACGTATATAAGTGCTAACATAGTATTTAGAAAATTTCCCTAGAAACATTTTAATTTCGTGCTGACCACCTGATAAAATCATTAATGATTTTATCCTTTACTATATAAATTATATATATATATATGAACATATATATGAACATATATATATATATATATATATATATATATATATATATATGAACATATATATGAACATATATATACATGTGTGTCTGTGTGTCTGTGTTTGTATGTGAGTATAGTGTTTGAAGTGACATACAGAAATTGTATGTTAAGAATTTTGGACAATTGCTTGTTAGTAGTTTCGTTCGTTCTATTTCTAGGTCTTTTTGAATGAACGAAAGCGCTAATAAGCAGTTATCCAAAGTTCTGACTCCTTCCGTTTACTTAATACATACATACATACATACATACTCACACACACACACACACACACACACACAC
>NC_069000.1:38730654-38743187 GCF_001194135.2 Octopus bimaculoides
ATATATATATATATATATATATATATATATACAAGTGGGTCTGCTGAAGTCCTCCTGGTTTTGTGTAGATGCCGAAGGGTCAGTTAATAATGATTTTATTCAACGTTTTCCCTTCTCAGATTCACACACTTAGTGCAGTGGGCCTTCAGTTTTTCTCAGCCCTGTAAAAGTATCCGGAAGTTCGGGCCTCCAGCATGGCCTTTCCCGATACCCTTCAAGTCAGGAACTGTTCAGCACTCCTTCATATATGTATATATATATATATATGCATATTTCCTGTTGTCTATACAGGCATAAGCCAACACGAATAACCATTAATATTTTATAAATGTAATTATATTAACTGCTCGTTTTCTTGGTCGTCTTGTCCCTTTTATATAGCATTGTATAGAACATTTGACTCCTTAATACATATTTAGATATTGCCAATCAGAAAGATAGGGATTCCTATTTAATGATATATGATTCATATGCCATCTCTAGAACCTAAAAATGTGCATCATTATGTTTGAGAAAAAATATACTGTTTCCTACTATAAAAAATTCTGTTCCTATGGATTTGTACAGCTATGAATACTGACATAAAATAGGTTTAACATTTATATGATAGGGAACAAATGTGATACTTTTTTACAGACTCTGTTTTGTATCTCAAGGATGAGATACAATATACGATAAATGATCCCTACAAGCCATAAATCATTGTTAGAATGATATTTCCTAAATTCTGTTTTATATTATCATTTACGCTACCAGATCTATGATTTTGAATTTATGTGAATGTGGTGAGGATACTGGAGAATTCGCTGAGTTTTACTGATGATTTTGTATGAAATAATGAAATGTAATCGGATTTTCCTGCCAAAGAAAGAAAGTAAAAAGTTAACAAATCATCCTCACAGGTGTAACCAACAGCTTGCAACACAATTTGGTATATTTGCCATTTTCGATTATGAAAGAGCCACAAGCAACACCTAGCTATGTATATCGAATGCTTCTGTCTGTACACTAATGAACCATGCGTCTGATTGCTGTCAAAGACATGCTTCTGAAATCTTTTTTTTAAACGAACGAGTTCTGTTTAGATGTGAATAAACACGCTGTAATGACTGCTGTTTGTGAAGCCTCATTGAGCAAACGCTTTCTCAAAAGCTTTCAGTCTTGGACCATCTCAGTTTTTCTATGCTTATCTCTTAGTGTGCGGCCCTCAGCAATCAGAACCAGATAATATGTGGGTGTGGTTCGAGATAAATTTCGCTGATATTTCCAGCAAATCATTTGGTAATTTAAGGAATTGCTCGTTAGAATGATATAAATTATACATGTAAATAACAGATGGACGATTTGATTACCTTTTATGGAGAAGGATATTTAAATATTTAAGTACGCCTCTATAGCTTTCAATGAGAATCTCCGTATTGAACAAGAATTCGGTAGTATCTGCATAATTCAATCGATTAATTCAAAATAAATTTACACGGTTCTGTGGTTCAGTAGTAGGTTCGTTTTGTATCGAATTAAAATTACATTACAACTTGTAAGCGATTCACTATTAGTTCTTGTGAAAGGCATCGATACGGTATTTATTGATTCATCAATGTCGTACAATTAAAGGTTTAAAAGAGTAGGATAGGTCGTAAACATCTTCAGGTAGAATGCGATTTAATAGTCTTGGCTGACATTTATTAAACGCACATACACACAAACACTCACGCACACACGCACACGCACACACGCATACAGACGCACGCACTCACACACACATCATTGTTCCTGGAGGATTGTGAGGAAGAGTTCATTATTCCAGAAAGACATGTACTCTTAGTAAGAGACATTAATCAAAGACCGGCTCGCTTTACAAACTTTACCCACCGGCTCAGTGTCAATTCCCTTCGGATAACGATTTCAACTTTCTCAGAAATGGTCATTGAAGCCATCCATCCATCCATCCATCCATCAATCCATCAATCCATCCGATCATACATCAAACCATCCATCTCTCCGGCAATCCGTCCGTCCGTCCATCATATATCCATCTCTCCGTTTTCTTAGTCCACTACTCTCACGAGCGTCAAGGCTGGAGAAGGCCATTTCTTTATATTTGCAATTGTGTTCGCCACGGTAGTATCTTTTCATTTTGGCATATTAAATGGTTGCGTTAAGTGAAATTAAAACACTAGCGGAGTAATTGGTAACGCAGTATGAACAGACGGGTGCTATATGTAAACTAATTGAATGGCTGCCTAAATGAACAAGCATTTTTCTATTCCTTTTCTCCGCTCACTGTTCCACCGAAGACTCTAAGGGTAGAGTCTCAGACACCACCACCATTGGTCCTACCAGAAACAATTGTTACCAGAACATTTTGCTAGAATTCCATGAACGACCAACTGAAACTTCGGATTTTATCCAAATATTTCTTTCTTGGTCTACGCTTATATCTTCTGCCGGTTTTATTGCCTTGAAGAATCCTTTTTGCCTGTCTATCTTGTAACATTCTTACCCCATGCCCGTCGTATCGGAGATGTGGCCTCTCAGTGCGGAGAAGTAGCGGCTCGAACTAGAGAAGCTGCCCATCCTATCGAGTAACTTTACTCCACAGACCTGGCAGAAGAAAACTGTACTGGCAGCTTGTATTCACGATCGAACTCTTTCAGTCATTACCCAAAATACGTGACCATAGGTGAGATAAAATAATTACTCAAATTGCTGCATAGTTATTGCGTGGATGTGATGTGTAGAGACAAGTGAGATAATCGGTCGTTATGTTTATTAATTCATGTATTTGTTTATTCATTACTGAGGTGTTGGTTGTGTTTAATCGCAACTTCAAAATGAAATAATATTTGAAAGAAAAATAAAAGCAATACAAAGAAAAAAATAAGCATTAATTTATCACTGATTAAAGAAACAAAAATGGCAAAATAAAAATAAAAAAAGGCAAATTATGAGAATATAGAAATTAGAAGGCAGTGACTAATTGTTTTAATTATAATTGGGCTGTTTTTGTTTCAAATTCACTTCTAAGCGTCTTTAATCAGAGAGCGCGATTCATTAGCAAACCATTGCACTAAAGAAGAAAATTAAAGAAAACATTTAGCAACATTTAAAAAATTTAACATGGAAATATTAATATTTATAATAATAATTATTACTTCCGATTTAAGCACAAGGTCAGCGAAGGGACTTAACTGATAACGTCGATCTTGCTACTTGTCTGTTCCTCTTTTTTATCGACCCGTACGAATGAACTGTAAAGTTGATTTTGGCAGAATTTGAAGCCTGCAACATCAAGAGCCGGAACAAATGTCGCAAAGTAGTTTTTTTTTCCGATGATCTATTCAGCTAGATTGGAATAATTGTTTCCGTAGTAAACATAAAATATCATAATTGACTACATTTTATTGGGCTCATTGTTGTATATTAGAATGTTGTACTGACTGATCGCACTTCAGGCATTTAGAATACAACAATTCTTTCCTTTTGACAGGCGGAAACTGTCTAAAATCTTCCTAATGAAAGAATTTTTGTAATCTATAAAAATCTGGAAGCCATTTGTAGCTGGTACAGAGATTACAACATTCCTTTTCAACGGTACGCCAGAGGGCTGGAACAACATGAAATGAAATGCTTTATTCAAGAACACAACGCACCACCAACTCCGAAAATCGAAACCACGATCTTTCGATCGTGAGTTCAGCTCCCTACGCACTAGGCCACCTGCCTTCACCACTTAAATGCTTCAAAATGAAGTATTACCACATCTCATAAATCAGAACCAAAATGTAAAAGTTGACGGTGAAATAACATTAGTGTCTAGGGACAGTTACCGGGTTTCCTTAGCGTACAAGTGATCGAGATCACATGTTCCCTTTTAACAGGATGCCAGAGGATTAGAGCTACGTGAAAATAAATGTTTTGTTCAAAAACACAACACACCACTAACTCCAGGAATGGAAACCATGATCTTTCGATCGTGAGAGGAACACCCTAACCACTAGGCCACGCGCCTTCACCACTAAAACGGTTCAAAAAGAAATTGTGAAACCAGATTTGGTTCTGCATGCTTCTATTTATTCATATCCAAATATATTTGAATACCTCTAATAACCTCTTAGAAAATAACATATGTCCGGCCATCTTTCTAATAATAACAGCATTTTAAAGTCATCACTGAAAGATATTTTACACGCAATGTCTTTAAGACCCCAACCCTGCTGAGATGCAATTATGTTTCTCTAATAATACTAAATTATGAAATTCTCAGAATTTACAGCCGGAGAGATATATAAAGTATTCTAATATTGGCAACGTCCTACAAAATGTAGCAATTTTCGAACTAATTTATTTTGATTTGGTGCAAGTACATTTCTTACTGTGCATAAGCAATATTGATGAAATAAGTAAAGTATAATCGGGATTAACATTTCAGAATTCCGGTCGAAAGAAAGCCAAATATCTATTAACATATATCAGCCATATTTATTAATGTAAAGATAACATTAGAACTTTTAGTATCAAATGGACTTACTAAGTTCTTAGTTAACATCGTGCCGCAGGTTACTAAAGACTTTCACGTGCCCTATGGCAAAAAATTCCGCATGAATTCTAACTTCAAGAAAACGATGTATCCCTGCTCTTCGTAAGAATATCAATATTCCATACTCCAAAGGCAGCGAGCTGGAAGAAACTTTAGCACGCCGGGCGAAATATTTCGTGGTATTTCGTTTCAGGTCTATATTTAAGAGATGAGGAATTATGTACATTATTTGCATTATTTACATCTGACGGATATTTGTCCTCATCTTGTTTGTTGTTGACACAACGTTTCGGTTGATATACCCTCCAGCCTTCATCAGGTGTCTTGGGGAAATCTCGAACCTGGGTTCTCATTCCTAAGGTATACGACATGTACACACCTACTCAAAAACACACACCTCTACACACACGCACGCACACGTGCGCACACACACACACGCACGTACACATGCACACAGACATATGTGTGTGTGTGTATGCATGTGGTATGTATGTATGTATGTTTTGTTTCATTTGTATGTACGAGCTTTATAACGAAAGTACGCATATCACTTTTTATTACCTGACATAATTCATTCAAATTGAACATTCTGGAAGAATAATTCTTCTAAACAAATATACGACTCAGTAGTCTTCATCACAAGGCATGTATCTGCACCATAGCTGAGCCCTATTCTCGAATCCTCTGTGAAAATATTCCAGTTTGCAATTTCGACATAGTTAATTCCACCTCATATGTGCCATCTATTTTTTGCCTCTGATAGCCATCCGTCATTGATCCGAATAGGTGGAAATCGTAAGGCGAAAGATCTGTTTTGTTCGGTGGCTAGGATGTCACTGACCCCTCAAATTTGCTGACATACTGACATCGTGCAACAGATATCCAACCAACACTTCCAAAATTTACACAGCCGAATGTGAATACATATTTATTCCTTGTGCCCACGTATATGTTACGAGCAGTACCGGAGAAAACTGCAGTATTCGATCAGGGAGTAAATTAATTTATACTGGAAATGCTACACTGATGATGAGAAGTAAGTAATTAAATACTTTAATCTCGAAACGCGTCTGTAGCTATTCGGTGTCGTATTGATTCATTATTTTTCTCTTTGCCTACGTAAAAAAATGTGTTACTGTCTGGGAGATTCTTACGGTAGTAGAAAAGGAATTTTTAACTCCTATTTCTAAATTCGGTATGTGGTGAAGCAATTAGCTGCCCTCCTAATTATAATTATGTTTATAATTATAGAATATTTATATAAATAAATAGATAGAAATATAGATATAGATATATACATACATACATATATATATATTTATATGTTTGTATATATATATATATATATATATATATATATATATCTATATATATATATATACATGTATGTATGTATGTATTATGTATGTATCATGTATGTATGCATGTATGTATGTATGTATGTATGTATGTATGTGTGTATCTTTCTATCTATCTATCTATATCTATATATATATAGCATGTAACTACCCGAGCCGAGTTTAAAGTGAAATCATGGTATGCACTATGATGGGTGTTGTGTATATCGACAAATGAATCTTCTTGAATGAATGACGAATATCAATCGACGATGAGTTGAGTTGATGAACAGACTATAAATTGTTAATGGCCAGAATGAATCGGTTAAGTTAGCAAATTAACGCTATTATTTGAAGTCTTTGAGATATGTCAGCGAGCAGAAGTTCAGTGTAAGTAAAACTCAAAGCCAGAGACTCATGCCTCGTTGCTCGCGTCGAAGAGTTAAATTGGTCCAGACAAGTTGATCATTCTGGATGATCTATCTGTGTGTGTGTGTGTGTGTGTGTGTGTGTGTGTGTGTGTGTGTGTGTGTGTGTGTGTGTGTGTATGTGTGTATGTGTGTACTTATGTGTATCGGTGGAAAGAAGCAAGGTGACTCCAATCATATAATCTTTATTCAGATCCAAAATTTTATCCTTGAGTTGTTGTAGCAGATTAAAATTTTGAAAAGGTATTTGATATTTTGAAATAGATCAAATACACTGTTGTTGAAAATATGGATATCTAATACAATGTTTTAAATATCTCTGTCTCTTTATCTCTCTCTCTCTTTCTCTATCTCTATCTATCTATCTGCCTGTCTATCTATCTATCTATCTATCTATCTATCTATCTATCTATCTATCTATCTATCTATCCATTAGGAAATTGGGTTAGGGTTAGGGTGAGGGTTAGGGTTAGTATTAGGGTGGTATTAGTTTTCACCATTACACATGTTTCATTTACTAATAGGTGTTACGAAATTGTACATGTAGGAGAAACATGTAAAATACCAGCCATTAGAATATCTTCTGATAGAGAAACACATTTTTGTATTTATGTATCGGAGAAGAATCAACTGCAGGATTTTGCCCTGAAGAAATATTTAAACCTATTTAAAGATATTAAAAGATATTTATTTCGTTTTGGGATTTGGTTTGCAAGATTCTTTATGTGAGTTAGTGCATTGAAGCATATTATGTTGTGTCTGGGGATAGTCTTTCTCTTTTAGTGCCTTATAATTTAGCACATTTACCTGTAAAATTTCCATGTTTATTTTTTATTTTTCTAAAATTTTCGCTGCGTCTTGCAACATTTTGAATAGTTTTGACTCCATTGAAAATGTTGCAAGACGCAATGAAAATCTTAGGAAAATAAAAAAGAAGTAAGTGGAAATTTTACCGGTGAGTGTGTTAAATTATAAGACAATAAAAGGGAATGACTCTCCCCAGACACAACAGCAAAGATATTTAGTCATATAAAAAATATATTTCTTGTATTTTTTTACTTCTTCAGTGATTAGGGACAACACGATGGAGAATTTTATTGGAAGGAATCGACACGAGTACACTGAAAATATGCAAAATGAAGCTAAATAATATAATGCGCTAATAATTTTAATAAATTAAGTATTACAACATTGATGTGATAGTTACTGTATAGCTACTTTTGCACGCCTCTGTATGTACGCACACACACACACACACACACACACACACACACACACACACACATTTATATATATCCGTGTACATACATTAATATATATACGTGCATATATGTCTCCCTCGCTCTTTCTCTCTCTTTCTCTCATTGTATATGTGTGATTGTGTGTAATAATTCCTCTTACAGATAGTGATATTTACGAACCTGCTGTTAGAACTCAGTATAATAATATATGTATATTCTTCACAATGAACCAGCAGGACACTGTAGAGTATAATATTAATTAATATTAATTAACACATGAATGATAACGGAATAGGAATGACGTAAGTAGACTCATTACATCAGTCCTGTATACTGTAATGAAAGAAAGAAGGAATTATATATGTACACACATATATACTCATACAGACATATATATGTATGTATGTGTATATATATATGTATTATGTATATGTATATATATATATATGTTAGTGTATTTGTGTGCGTATGTGTATGTATAAATTTCAATAGGTAAACTATTATTGGCGTGTGAAATATTTAATCACAATACTTTTATATTCATGAAACCATATAGTTAGGAAAATTCTTTGATATATAAGAAGTCGTTAGTATCCCCCTGATATAGCTGGGTATCACATCAAGCTAGAACAAAACTAACCAATATTATTTAAAGATAAGAATATATACAAAATATATAATTTTCAAGTTTTGCATGACAGTAACGGGAAAATTGTTTAAGATTACCAAATTTTTGAAAATAATGAACAAATGGTTTTGAAATACAAACAGTTTGCTTTTTGCATATGTTTCATATTCACATGGCAATATTTTTCGCCATAGCTTGACTGGAGATATGCGAATCATTATAATTAGTTAACTATCCAATTTTGTGAACTTAACACTTCAGAATTTGGGTTACAATGTTGGTCTCAAAATTTGATATGAAGTTAGAAATTTCGTAGGATGGGTAAATCGATAACATCGACTTCACTGCCCTATTGCTTCTTATTTTACCGAGTCCGGTTGAATGAAAAGTAATGTCAACCTCGATGGAATTTGAACACAGGACACAGAGTTGACCGAAAAGCCGCTAAGTATTTTGCACGGCGCGCTAACGATTCTGCCACCTTGTGACAATAATGATACCGGTTACAAATTTTGGCATAGAGCTAGCAAGTTTGGGAAAGTGGAAAGTGGATTACGTCGACCCCACTACTCAACTGGTACATAGTTTATCGACTCTAAAAGATTGAAAGTTAAGGTCGACCAAAAGGGAATTAGAAAACGGAACGTAAATTTGAGCGAGATGCCGTTAAGCATTTTCCAAGGCCTGCTAACGCTTCTGCCAGCCCGCCCACCGTGCTGAGGTAGTAATAATATCTTTTCTATTATAAGTACAATGCCTGATATTTTGTGGAAGGAGAATAGTCTATTAACTGGACTAGAAAATGTAACTGGTATTTGCTTCATTACACAGAAAAGATGAAAGGCAAAATAATCTACCTCATCGGAATTTGAACTCAGAACGTGAAGACGAACGGATTGCCGATAAGCATTTTACACGGTGCGCTAATGACTCTGCTAGATCATCGCCTTCTGAGATAGCATTAATATCAACAGCTAATATATCCACTTAACGTGGGTGTTGTGTTAGAATACAGTTCCTCTCGTGTGAAATAACGTAGTTATCTGTTTTCTACTACAACATTCACGCTAAGTGGAGATAGATATTACGTGTTGGTATTAAAAACTGTGTGTCGTAATATTATTTTTTGAATATGCTCGGAGGCTGTTTGCCACATCAGTGGCTGAAGAAACTAATTTTCTAGAAATTGTTGGCGGATGAAACGCCTGCTATATCTCTGCTGGACGACTGCCATTGTCACCGCATTTTATCGAACATATGTCGATATGAGAGACTCTCTCGTGGTAAATAAAGCAATATTTTTTATTCTAACTTAAAATCCACGTTAAGCGGAGAGAAATATATGTAGTAAGAATCTTGCTTTTCAGTCACACGGTTCTGAGTTCAGTCCCACTGCGTGGCACTTTGAGCAAATGTCTTCTACTATAGCTTCGGGCCAATCAAAGCCTTGTGAGTGGATTTGGTAAACGGAAACTGAAAGAAGCTCGTCGTATACTCTCTTTTACTTGTTTCAGTCATTTGACTGCCACCATGCTGGAGCACCGCCTTTAGTCGAGCAAATCGACCCTTACATCAAGTACCTGGAGGAGGTGCTGGAAGACCCTATGTCTTGCAACAGGTCTCTGCACCACGCCACACAAGCAGGAGAATCCAGTCATGGCTGTCAGAGAAGTTCTGCGACCACATCATCCCAAACATCTGGCCACCTAACTCCTCAGGCTGGAAGCCGTTGAATATTATGTATGAGGGGAGAGACGCCGTTGAACGATAGTCCAACAAAACTCCTCGTAACAACAAAGATGAACTGAAGGCAAGGATTATGTCAGCATTCGCCAACTTAAACAAGGAGACCGTCCAGAATAGTTGCAGGAGATTTCGAAGTCGTTTGGAGACCGTTGTTGAAGCCAATGGTGATTTTATTGAATAAATTTACTCTTTAGTATTTCAAGATATTTTCATGTAATTTTGATAAATATATCTGTGAAAATGAGATGTCAGTGTTATTTTCATTTTTGCGTAATTTAGGCGACAATTTATTCACCGCACCTTGTACATATTGCTGAAATATTGCTACAGTTCTAATAGAACGTTCGTTATTATGAAATAAAAAAAAACTATACAGCAGCATTTAGGACTTTTCATGTTCTGTGTATTACATGTTCTACGAGGACAATTTTCTGTGGCATTCATGCGTTGTATATGATACACATTTCCAATTCTGTTTTCAATCATAACAGTTAATTGGAATAGTTGATAGGAAAGCTTTATATTACATAGAACGTATTGAACTGTGGCGAACTAAAAGACTGGAAAGAAACAGCGGTGTTTAGGACAAAGTTACGAAAAATTTGGTCGGATAAAGGGTTAATTAGCTTCGATGATGAATAAGGCCTCAGGGGGTCGTTTCGGAAAACTTTTAATCGTATTCTAATCCACATCTTCGACGGTAGATGCCAACGTTCTGAAATATACATAATGTATTTCATTAACTAGGTTTCTTTTGGACAGATAAACGAACAAATATAGCTATATTATATTGCTTTATTTCTCCTGAAACAGCATCATAATATATAAATTTTATATAGTTTCTTATGCAATCAAATCTGTTTGATTTGACCAGCAACAAAACGTAGAGGAATGCGTGAGACTAGAACATTCGACCTGCATGAAGCCATATCACAGTGTGTATGATGAAATATCAGAATGCACGTTAGTGTTCTCAACTTGATTAATTATATAGAATAGCTGGAATGATGAATCAGTAAATCATAACTATCTAATGATCGATTATATTGCAGGGGTCTCTCGACTCGAAGAAAATAACAGCTACAACAGAACACAACAACTACGACTGCAGCAGACTTGACGGTAGATGACAATATAACTGCAAAACAGGAAACAATTCTGAATCTACCATTGCCTAGTAAAAACACATAACATCTTTATATGAGCAAAGTAAGCTGCAATTATTATAAAGGAAATTAAACAAAGATTTCAATGGAAAAGATTACTACGTATTGAAGTCAAATCAGAAACAGCAGGATATTATATTTCTCAGACTTTCATATCATGCATTACAAGTAATTACACGCCAACTAAGCTTCACCGATTACACAAATACACACACTCACACACAAACACGAGCGCACACGCACACATTCATGTTTGCTTTCACAATCATGCTCGCCCATACAACACGTAACGACCATGCGTATACATACAGAGAGACATGTTTTGTATTTTATATTCATATAGATTATTCTAATACTCAAATGTTACACACACGCACACGCACACGCACTCTCACACACGCACCCACGTGTATATGTAATATACGTTTACACACACATATATATATATATACAGACACACAAACATACATACATACATATATACATACATACATAAATACACAAAAATACACAGAGAGACGCAAACACACACAAAGGCACACGCAGACACACACACACGCGTGCGCCCGCGAATATATATATATATGGTACAATGCAAAAGTCTTCAGCCACTTTAAATAATTGTAAAATTCCACGAATTGCCAACTTATAAGTGGATGTTTCGTTTTGCGATTTTTACAAATGAACCTATGGTCCCTGTTGTAGTCATTTCCATACCTAATCTTTATATTTTGTCGTAGGGGTTCAGAATTAGAGGAGAAAATGCGAAACGAACACCAAAAATGGCTGTGCAAAAGTTTTCGGTCACCTCACATAATCCATTCAAGATAGAATGTTTTGAAACAGAAAAATGTCTATAATGTAAATCTACTACATAACGTTCATTTCAAGAACTTACTGTACATCGTTAATATTTCGTGAGGCTTTCCTTAGCTTGAATAATTGCTTCAATGCACTTGAGAAGAGAGGTGTACAAATCCTTCACCATCTTCACAGGTATGAAATGCCATTCTCTGGCTGAACTCCCACAACTCTTCAAGATTGCGTGGATTCTTCTGACGAACTCTTCTCTTTAGTTCTGTCTGCATTTGCTCGATTATATTTAAGTCAGTGCTCTGATCTGTCGAATCTTTCAATACGGTAATACCTTCATCAACCAAACTCTGTTTTGTTCCACACAATCTATGGCATGGAGCTCCGTCATATTGAAAAATCTCATCTAAGTCTAGATGTATTTGGCACTATTCAAGTTACTGTCAATCCTAACCACCTTTCTTGAACCATCCCCTTTTATGTATCCCTAAAGCATCAGACTCTTACCCCCCAAACGTCACTGTTTTCGTCGTGTAACGTGGGTCGTTTCGCTTTCTAATAAGCGAGAATTTCTCAGACGGTCTCCAATAGTTTAAAATGGCCGAAGACATTTGCACGGTACTGTACACACACA
>NC_069000.1:38744005-38745621 GCF_001194135.2 Octopus bimaculoides
TGTGTGTGTGTGTGTGTGTGTATGTATGTGTGTGTGTGTGTGCGTGTGTGTGACAGAGAGAAAGAGAGAGGGTGTGTGTTTGTGTCAGTGTTTATCTTCCATCACCGCTTGACAACCGGTGTTGGTATTTTTATGTCTCCGTAACTTAGTGGTTCGGCAAAAGTACCTGACAGAATAGGTACCAGTACTGGTTTGATTCCTGCGACTAAAAATTCTTCCATGCGGTGCTCCAGCATGGCCGCAGTCCTACCACTGAAACAAGTAAGAGATAAAGGCGGATACCCTACAAAACAGACGTTAGCTGATTTATGAAATCATCCGTAAAATTTAAATTTTTTATCAGAAGCACTAAAATTTAAAACACAAGAATTGAGAATATCCTGAAAGGAAAATGATAACATTATTAATATGTTATGCAAAACAGAAACATTTACAAAAATAAAATATCACTCATCATCTCTTCATTTCAAAAGAAGCTAGGTTATGTAGACTATTTCAAAATTCGAGATGAACACGATCTAAACTAATGAAAAGTAAGATTAATTCAGACGGTAGAGATGTAACTCGCGGCTACATTAGATTTTCGAGAAGAGAATTACATAATTCATTAAAAATTTTAGTAGAAATATATAGCTTGAGGCGAATTACAGGGCAATAATACAGCGAAAATACCTGCTAGACAAATAATGTATTGGAAAAACAGAAGGGAAATTATATGAAACAAATGAAATTATCTACAGAAATAATTAGTAAATTTCAAAGAATTATACCATATTAAGGCTGTAGGAATAAAAGAAGCCATAGTAGGTATATGCAACAGGATGCTCTATGGAATAAAAGACAAACCGACTTCTTTTCGTATAGCATCTATATAGTAAACACAGGCACGGCTACACATTTTCTCTCAAACATATAACACTGCACCAAACGCACACATATCGTTTGGTCGTTCTTTGAATATTTATTGTTCTCAAATACTGAAATGGCTTCAAAAAAAAAATTGATAGTGAAATCACATACTTTTCAAAATGGTAAAAACAGAAGAAAAAAAAGAAAAGAAAGAACATTGGTTTTAACATGAACATATATTTTTCAATGTAGACATAGAATATCGTCTGCTTGGTAAACCGAAGGCGTATAAAACCATAATTAACTGATCCTACTGTGTTTTGTTCCCAAAGCCAACAGTTTTCCATCATCCTCGAATACATACATACATATATATATATATATACATATATAAGTTTGGTTGACGAGTTAAGAAATAATTGAGACTCAGTTGAATTAGGTACTTAAGTTGAAGGACCACGTCAGTCCGGTATTATCCGCACAGCTGGAAGGAAGGTGAATAAAATCGGAATAAGCAACAGGATATCAAGAAGTGACGCAGTACGACCGTTTCAACCGGATACGTTTATTTGAACAATGCAATCATGCTCTGTATTTGAGTAAAATTATATTAATCTGTCCGACTGATTCAAACTCTATTTATTTATTCATTTATTTATTTATGCAGCTGATTTAAATTGATGTAGTGATTGCATTGTTCAATTAAATGGAGCCGCTTGAAACGGTCGCACTGCATCACTTCTTGATATCTTGTCGCTTATTTTGAT
>NC_069000.1:38746311-38760668 GCF_001194135.2 Octopus bimaculoides
TATATATATATATATATATATCGAGAATGCGGTGAATAAACTGTTGTCTAAATTACAGAAAAATAAAAAAGAACGTTGACATCCATCTCATTTTAAGAGTTATTTACAAAAATTACATGGAGATATCTTGAAATACTAAAGACTAAATTTATTCACTAAAATCGTCATTGTCTTCAACCACAGCCTCCAGATAACTTCGGAATCTCCTGCAACTTTCCTGGACGGTCTCCGTGTTTAAGTTTGTGAAACTTAAGCACCAGAAAAAAAATGTTTAATCAATGCGTAATGAATGCGCTGCTTCGTGGTATCGAACCCGGAAATAGGTGGTCATGATCTATGCTTTTTGACCACACAACCATATTTGTGTCAAGTTCATGGTATTACAAGGATGTATCGTTCGATTTGCTTTCAAGAAATACATTTTGAATTCGTTTTAATCGCCAGCATTTGCGTCAAGCGATTTGATGTTGCAATTTTAAACTTATTTCCACAAGATTAGATTCTCCAAATATGTTCCTGATTTGATAATTTTGGAGAATGTTAGCTGTTCGCTAAAAGCAGAAGAGTTTTCAAACTGTAATTCTCTTCACATACATAATAATTAGATGAATGCACGTGACGGCACATTTGCATATTTATTAAATTATCTATCTTGCCACCGGTACTGAGGAATTTCAACCATGTTTCGTGGTCTGCTACCACAACAGCTCCTTTATAGGATTCAGTTAGCTCAAGACATCATCAGGAGGAACCACGTCCGGTTTCGGCCTCTACTCCCCTACCGTTTTGACGTGGCGGGGCCACCCGCTTTCGGAGGTGTCTTCAGCTCTGGTGTTGGGTGCATGTCTTCTTTCACTGTTTGTGACTGTTCTAATTCAACTGTGGGATGTCCCTCGCTATGGTTATTTTCCAGGAGGTTCTGGCCACACGTCTTACGGTTCATCAACCCGCGTTGTTGAATTACTTTTTTCCGACATACCTTCCAGTCAAATACAGGTATGTAAAAATCCACACAAGCAATGTCAATCTCGACGGAATTTGAACTCAGAACGTGAAGACAGATGAAAAGCCGCTAAGCATTTCACCTGGCATGCTAACGATTCTGCCAGGATGCGACCTTAAGTTCTCTATTTATTCGATTCAATGATTTTTTTTTTTTCACACAGACTCTGACCTCTGATATTATGCAATACAATAATAGAAATATAACATGATCTTAAAACATTTTCTCTGATTTCTGGAAGACACTTGGAGCTAAGTTCGGTGAGATCGAAAACACAATGTATTTAAAGGCAAGCTTTGTTCGAGGGAGAATACTGTATGGAACAGCTTTCACGATCTCGTGTGCAGTTATACATAAATGCTCTATACAATCTGCGATAAATTATGAAGAAGGAGAGATCGGTAACAGCGAGGGTACCTTTTCACCACAGTTACCTATGCTCAAATTGAAGCAATGAATGCAACACCAACAACAGTAACCTAACTTTTATAACTTCGAGATATTCGAGAATTCTGTTTTGTTTCGTTATTTTATCTCATATTTAAGCATAAAATTCTTTAGCTTAGCATAAACAAAATTTTGGGATTGACTTTTATACATTATTGAACATTTGATGTAATTCAGACTTGTGAATATATCGAATGAAAATTGAACATCTTCCTTCACTTATATATATAATCAAACATATAATAACTGGTTTCTACTGGAAAAGCAAATGATAGGGTATCATTTCGAAAGGGGAAAACGTTAACTTAAAAAGTCGATTCCTCCTTACGAACAAATTATTTAAGTAAATTTCTGAAAATTATATATCAATGAAATGTCAATATTTATACTTTCGTTAAGGCGGCGAGCTGGCAGAAACGTTTGCACGCTGGACAAAAGGCTTAGCGGTATTTCGACCGTCTTCACGTTCGGAGTTCAAATTCCGCCGAGGTCGACTTTGTCTTTTATCCTTTCGGGGTCGATAAATTAAGTACCAATTGAAGACTGGGGTCAATGCTATCGTCTTACACTCTCTCCTGAAATTGTTGATGTGTTTCTTAAGGCGGTGAGCTGTTAGAATCATCAACATGCCGGGCAAGATGCTTAGCGGTATTTCGCCTGTCTTTACGTTCTGAGTTCAAGTTCTGCCGAGGTCAACTTTGCCTTTCGAGGTCGATAAAACAAGTACCAGTTCAGCACTGGAGTCAATGTAATTGACTTAGCCTCGCCTGCGAAATTAACTGACCCTGTACCCAAATATTTGTGTGCATTGTGGCCAGGAAGAATTTACACCGAACTGTTGCACTGAATTCATAATAAGTGGTAAAGATTTTAGAAAAGCTCAAAAAACTAAAAAGATTACTAATTGCATGAATTAACTCCACACAGGAGTATTTCAGATATCATCAGTTCGAAACCGACAACGAAAGGAGGAAACGTACAGTTGATCTCACTCGAATTTGAACTATGTGCGCAAAGAGCCGGAAGAAA
Source organism: Octopus bimaculoides (assembly GCF_001194135.2). Taxonomy (NCBI): domain Eukaryota; kingdom Metazoa; phylum Mollusca; class Cephalopoda; order Octopoda; family Octopodidae; genus Octopus; species Octopus bimaculoides. The sequence continues at coordinate 38,748,791 of NC_069000.1, forward strand.
TACGAGTAAGCATATCGTCCGCTGAACCAACAATTCTGTAGGTTCACAACCTCAGAAATAATATGACGTAATAATGCTAAGCATTTCGTCCAGCGAGCTAACGATTCTGCCTGCTCGGCGCCTCTGTTGCTGAAATAATGTTGACACACGCATTCTGCTCTGCATGTGAATGCGACAATAAAGTTAAGCTAACTTTACGAAGATAAATCCATGTGGTGAAATTCTTCAATTTCATCTCTCTAAATTTAACAAGAGTTCATTTACTGTCGCTACTACGTTCAGTATCTTCCTAGGGAAATATCAGATTTGACAAACGAACCTCGTTTGCCAAACGAAAATTATCATCGCAAAAAGAATTGCGCTGTGGTTCTCTGTATTATAACAATGGAAATAATGTGCGATCGTTTTACAGTTCAGATTTCGATTATGGATTGCAGAGAGGCTGTATGCAGACGTAAAGCTACCATAATCCTGAGCGGATACTCTAGCTCTCTTTAATCTCAACAGTTGGAGATGCTTATCCGAAACAGCAAACTGAAGCTTTCTCGAAAAGATGATTATTGTTCTTATATTATTTATATTTTATCCTTTCCACAGTTGCATATTATATTCATATTTTTTCAATGCGTCAGGCAAACGATAGAACACACAAAAACACACCTACATACACGAACGCATTAACATAAAAGCGCAGTTCATCTTCCTTCACACACACACACACACACACACACACATAGGCATAACAAATAAAAAATGAGATAGCGGGAGACAAAACGTGGATTATTAAAATGATATATACAAGCTTCTAACCAAAGTAAACAAAATCATGAATACGAAGGCTTCAAGAAATGAACGTACACACATACACATTCCGGTTGGATTCGTTATTTTTTCTGTTTGCTTGCATGAGTTGGGAGTATTGCTGTCTGGGAGATATATTATGGTAGTGGAATAGTATCTAACTGCTATTTCTAAATTTTGATATGTGGCAACATTTTGAATACAGTAAAAATGTACAAATTAATGACAATTTGGCAAATGTATAAACTGCTCTTCGAATATTCTGCACATTGCCAGTTATTGTTGCAACGGTTGAAATGTCATTCAGCAAATTATAACTTTCCAGGAAGTTCTTAAGGGAGTACAATGCTACACGAAGACAGAATTAACGAATTAACCCCTAGTATTCACTGTGAGCCTGCAAGATGGATTTATTTCAGTGAAATAATATTATAAAAACACAAAAATGCCCCAAATATCTGCATTTAAATACGCCCGCTGTCTTCAATTATGGGAATTCTTTATTCTTCTTAATGGAAATTCTTAATTATTGCCATAGAAATACGGCAAAAATAATGGTTAACATCTTTATTACTATATTTCATTGGCAATAAAACGCTTTTGTTTCAAGTAATTACATGAAGTTTAGAAGTTATCAAAATAACTTTATCTGTGCGGTAAGCAATTTGTTTCCCATGTATATGGCTTGGTTCTGGTTTCAGCCCAACCAACCAGTTGGCACTCTGAGCAGCTACCTTCTACTGTAGCCCTGCCGAGCCAACCACACAGACGGAAACTGAAAAAAGTTCGTCGTACGCCGCTTGGCTGACCGGTTCGCAGAGCACCTCCGTGACATCAGACTCGGCCATTTCCGCTCTATCGGTCATTCGCTACAACATCTGTCTGCGTTCAGACTGTCTCTGCACAGGGACCACCCGAACTCCCACCTTAGCCGTGAACAAGAATTAATCTTCTCTCCTAATTCCTTTGCACCACATCGGCTCAACTTACCCCCTCTCGTCATCGGACACCGATTCCACACTCACCTCCTCATTTCATTTCACACCACAGATTCCTACTCACCTTCTACATCCTCACCCTCACACATGGTTCCGGCAAGATGGAGCAACTGCTTATATCACAAGAGAAACAATGTAATTGCTACGGCAATACTTTGGAGAGAGAATAATTTCCCGCTACGGCAATGTTGACTGGCCTTCACATTCCCCAGACTTGACTGGCCCGGATCTTTTTCTTTTAGGGATACCTGAAAGAGAGGGTTTATGTCAACAAATCGGAGACCCTGGTGCAACTGAAGGAGAGCATCAATAGAGAAATCAGAGAAGTGAGGTGTGAACCTCTTGAGGGTGTTATAGTGCAAGTTTTGAAAGAGCCGAAAATGTTGGGATCCGAAAATGGCTGCCATTTTAGCGATGTCATTTTTCATATGTGATGAAGCGGTGTTGCAAAATTTGATTTGTGCCTATTAATTTCCATTCTGCCCTTTATATTGTATCAAAATTTCATGCGTTTATTTGTAAAGTTAAGGAAGTTATTAAAAATCGAAACCCCTCAGGGACTTTTCGGACACCCTGTAGTTGCATATCTAGACATGGTCATATATATTTAAATGATAGACATCTGGAAAGTTTTACTGATTTTTTACAGTTCCAGTGATGGATTGGCTCTGTAGAGTTCGAGTTAGCTTTCTCCTTTCTGTTTTTGAAAAGTCAAATTTCTTAAAATTGGTATATATAAATATATATATATATATATATATATGTATGTATAGGCGGTAAAAAATATTTGCGGACTGGAACTACCTAAGGGCAGAGATTCTCCGTTCATCCTTTAGGTCCATAATATCTGCTGACCAGACCAGCGTAAGGCCGACAACTCAGTTTGTTTAAGCTTCAAGCAATATAGAATATTCTTTTGTTTACAAATTAACTAACCATAACGGTTTTTTTCCTCAAGTTTGGAGAATCGTTGTATATCTGCTGCCTTTGGAGTCTGACGGGTCGTTTATAAATCTAGGCGCTTTATGGATGCGAAACCCGTCGTCACCCTATCACTGGACATACATTTATCTTCATGAAAATGCTTCACTGCTCTAACCTTTAGAGTAAGATTGCAAGATCGGAGTTTCAGTTCCTAGACCATGCTGCTCTACGATAACGTCGACACCTGACGCGCCGTACATCGTGCACGTGAGCGTTATCCAAATAATTACTCTTTAAACAGTTTATAAGAAAATTCATTCTTAGAGATATCGTTAAAAACAATTCAGGAACTGGAAGTAACTCGACAAATAATTAAAATTCGAAATATAAGGTTAAACTTTAAAAAAGAATATACCTAAAGTGTAATGTCAAGTAACTTAGAAACTATTTCTAATTGAGTAAGTCAAAGTAGTTTAAAATCACTAGAAAACTTACAACTGAACAAAGCGTACTCAAATTAAATTATATTTTATCTAAATATCGGTGCCTGATGCATCAGACAGTTGAAACTAAGCAATTATTTAATTCTAAAAAAAAAAATACTATTTACTTTAACCCAAAACATTTGCAAGTAAACAATTTTAACAAATCTCAAAATATCTTACTCTAATGTATGGATAATATATTTTATCTCGTTACTGATTATACTTTAAAAAAGCTAATATATTTGTCTAAGTACATATATAAAAACTTGATCTATTGAGTAACATTAGACACACACGATTTTATGATCGAATCAATTATACCTAATTTTGTTAGATTAAGTACTTAGGATATCAAATTTACATAATGTATATTTTCTAAGTACCAATTTGATCAACACTAGTAACCATTTAAATTAATCTGTAACGTTTTCTCTCTAATGGGAAAATTGCTATATAATTCTTAGTTCTATTTTCCCTGTTTTAGGTGTCATTATTTAACAGGACAAAATTCCAATAAATATATTAAGTAGTCTTGTTCTCTAGAATATAATATACCACATCACTTTTATATTGGTTTCAAATTTTAGCACAAGGCCAGGAAGTTCAAGAGAAGGACTTCGTCGATGAAATTGGCTCCGGTGTTGGATTAGTATTTATTTTATCGAACTCGACATGATGAACGGCTAGGTCGACCCCGGTGGCATTTGAACTCAGAACGTAAAGACGGATGAAATTCCGCTAAGCATTGTGCCCGGTGTGTTAAAGACTGTGTCATCTCACCGCTTTACATCTCTTCTCTAAATTAATAGCTCTTATAATAGTCTAGAAACAGCGAAAATAATTATGTAATAAAAGTTATTCACAGAACTAAATGGGTTCCTGGAAACATTTTAAACTTTGCATTACAATATATCTCAATGGACATAAATATACACAAAATAACACCCAGCTGCCAAAACATTTCTCATAAGTGGTATCTAAAAAATTGAAATTATATACCTCTAAACAATTCTCTATTATTTTTTTAGAAATAAAATTATTATACATTCAGTTGTTCAGTGGCAACAACTTCTATTAGTTTTGCGAAACAAACAAAAAAAATAGTTCTCTAAAAGATTTATTACATAGAAAACATGTCGTATGAAGCAATAACTGAAACAAAGAGTTTCAAATATTATGGGTGTATGATAAACATTCTTATTACAATATATTTAGCACTTTTATAATTGTCATAATTGTTGCTTTAATACCATGTGCAGTATATTTATAATGTGCTCTAAAGTAATAATTTAAATATTTAATGGCCTGTTTGTATTATATGAAGCGTCTCTTTATAAACATAAACATATTTAAACTCAACTGTAACGTTATATTATATTCATTCTATTAAATTTTGGCTAGAAGTATGTATGCTGTCAGGAGAATAATAACAAGAAAAAAAAACAAATATGAGAAAAGTTTGTAACTGACGATTTGAAATTATTGGGTTGGTGCATAATTATAGCAGCTTTATTAAAACAAATTTTATTCAACAAAAACAATAACAATATTTAACAAAAACATCTTTAAATTAAGGTCTGACCGTCTGCCAAGTAATTGAAGTAGATGGTGAATATGCTCTGGAATAATCATTTAAAGATGTTTTTGTTACATGTTGTTATTGTTTTTGTTGAATAAAATTTGTTGGGGAAAAAAAAAAGCCTCAATAATTATGCACCAACCCAAGGGTGTGTAAAATATCTAATTCATAAACAGTTATGTGTTTGTGTGCTTAAGGTCTAAGTCATGCACAGAAGAATAGCAAGAAAGGCGTATTAAAAAAATTCGGAATGATGTCGCAGAAAAACAACGGTCGACTAAAACACGTACAGTTTTTCAACTACCAGAGTAAAACTGGTGATCATTCAGTCTCGAGCTATTATTTATGACATGCTTGTATGAAGTAACCTACTCAAACCTATTACTGATCCGCTTTTTTTCTGATGAAAAAATCTTCATTATTTCAGCTGCACATCATTCACAGGGCTTTTCGTTAGCAACAAATGAATTTGCTTTAGCAAGCATAATCCAGTGGAAATCCTAATCTTTAAGAATATGTGTGTGTGTGTCTTTCGTCTGCATTTAGTATCCAGACAACAATATGGTATTTTTCCATCTGGAACTCTGAAGGAATGAGTGTATTGAATGTTTTGGATCTTCAGTGGATTAGCAGCCAAGCCAAAATATAAATTATACGAAGTATTATTTGTGACAATAGCGTATTCCCTTAGTTAAGTAAATACGCTTAAGAGGACTGTAAATAGGGCAAACTCAATTTTTAAAATTTAGTACTATTAGAACAATTATAATTTTATTTAAATTGAAGCTATGTTGTGTGTTATATACGGCGGCCATGATAAGAATCAAGGCTAACATCTGAGATGCGGGTCTCCCTGGCTGAAATCCAGTTTGATTTGGTTATGAAATACTAGTTCAGTGGTTCTCAAAATAAGGTCCACGGTTCCTTAGGAAACCACCAAGCGATTTTAGGGGGACCGCAAGGGACGCTGAAATATCGTGAAAACAGTTGGCATGAGACAGTTAAGTTTTTAAATTTCAAGACGTTGAATTTTTCGCCATACTACTCGTACACACTCATTTGCTAATCACACTTGTTTTACAACAAGTCTTGTAAAAAGAATTAGGTAAAATAATAACTTAATTCATGACTACTTCATAGGCGGTTTACCTATGCAATTATTTCAGAGAGGAAGATGAGTATATATCCTTTGATAAGCAGTCATGAACTTGTGAAATAGTTCAGAAGTAATATTTCACACACAGAGTTAACCCATAGTGAAGCTTTACAATATTTAAGTATACTGTCTTTTAAAACATTTTTAAACAACTTATACATGTCTTTTTATTATGTTGTTCAGGACCTGTTTGTGTATTAATACCACAGGAAAATCCCGTTGTACATGGGGAAGGCAGAATTTTATAAAAACGAAACGGAAATCCTCAATTGACGTCTAATTATAAGTTTTTATGATTTCAATGCAACCTGTCATAACTTTTATGTAAAATGCTTCATGTTATCAATATGGTATTCATTATATTTATTTATATATATATGTGTTATCGGAGATTTAGTTCAACGTATGGCTGTGGCGAGTATATCCTGCCGTTCTTTCTTTTCAGTGTGTTAGAAAAAAATTATGTTTCAATGCAGTACATATAGCTTCGTCTTTTAGAATACGATTTGATTAAATAAGTAGACGGTTTATTCCATAAAATATTGTCGCTCTTATAAGACAGTGAACTGGAGAAACTGTGTATTGGTAAACACTTTGAGTATTTATATTAATTCATATAATTTGATTTGCAATATCGATTATCAAAACCTGAAAGCTGGATATAATAAGTAACAGCTAAAGGATGTGATTTGTTCAAACTACCGTAATCCACACATTCATTAATAAAATACGTCCAAGTATTAAACGTAATTGAATGAACGGAAACTCTTATATATGTTGCAAAAGTGCCCATTTGAATGAATCATGGAATTGATACCTTTAGTTGTGACCAAAACACTTTCTTGTAGTTGTCTCTTTATAATTATATAACATTAAAGACACATATTTCAGAAATATGTATAACTGAGTTGGTAAACGTGTGAACTTTTGCTCTCAATATATAAAGGGATTCGATAACGAATTTGAGGACATTACTTTGACGCATTATAGTAGTCCTTTCATTCATTGATCTTCGCAACTTTATCATTATTCATTTTATGAACATGGATTTGATTAATCCATCGCTTAATGACTTTATTTTAATTACAAATTAATATCCGCCTTGCCTTGTTCGATTTTAGATATCAAATCTGATGTGCTGAAATGTAATTGATACCTTCTGAAACCGAGTGTTCTCACATTAGTTTTATTCTGTGTTCCGTAGTACAAAGGCTGTGATGAATCAGGTGTAGCCAATCAAATCTAATAGTTCAGTTTCCAATTCGTTATGTATACATTTCCATGGGGAACTAGCGAACCAGAAAAATGAATGACAGTGTTTCTATCTACTTCGCCTGTCAACAACATGATTTGCTATTTTCCTGTACTGAATCTCGTCTCTAGTAGTTTACATAGTTGTACAGATATCAGAAAAATGTGTAACGAGATTAATTAAATGAGTTTCACTACTTATCAGTGCGAAATTTGTTTTAACATTCCTGTAATAACAAGAAATAGTAGCACTTTGGGGACATAATATCTGATTAAGCACTGAAGCGGACATTTTTCAAACCTCAGTGTGACATATCTTTGCTGTTCACATCATTTTAATTTTTTCATTATGTATCGTAGTAATATGTGTGCAACACAGAACGAATTTACTGTTGAGAGAGGTTGTTTGATATTAAATTCAATTAATATAAAATTAGCACTTCAATGTGCTGAAACCATAAGAATAACTCATCTATGAAGCAAGAGTGCAGAAATTAAAAGTGTTTTGGAGAAGTGAATTTGTTAGGAGAATAACATAAGATAACACGACAAATAAAAATAAAGAGAGAAGAAAACAAAACACACACACACACACACACACACACACACACATACACACATACACACACACACACACACACACACACACACACACACACACACACACACACACACACACACAAACACACACGAAAACGACGATATGAACAAGTTGATCAACAGTAGAACGGCAAAGAACCATAAAAATGGACGTAGATCCTAAGAACATAAAAAGAGAAGAAGTGAAGGAAAATATGTGAATGTCGAGGATTATCACAAAACAGGCAACCTGTTTTATTTTCTATAAACCTAAACGTATTAAGCCGTTTCTAGTCAGATAACTTTGAAGGATACAATTTCAATTCCGTGCATTAACGTACCGAAACTAAAGAGATTCTTAAGAAACGCCTGAACAGATAATTTAGTGGGCTGAGGTATTGTGATGTTCAGCTGAATTATTGATTTTCAATATGTTATGCAACACACGTTCAACCTATAAGTAAGCAGTGTCGTTTAAAAGGAGCAGCGTTTGTAAATAAGTACGTACGTAGCGACGTGGATTATAGACGCCCAACGGCGACTTTATATATATATTTAGCATATGTTGAATAAACCGGCATCTCTGTAGTATTTATAGAAATTTAAGGTAGTACTATAACAATGACGTTGCCTCGTGTGTGTGTGCATGTGTGTGTGTGTGTGTGTAAATCGGTCGGTGGAGACCTCAGTTTTTGAATGCAGATCTGTACATTTGTACATAGGAGCTAATGGTAATGATGTTGTGTACATGTATGATATTATGATTGGTAGATTGGTATGCAATGTGAAAGAAGGTATATGCTGGATTTATGAATCCGGCACTTAAGCCTTCCCCAACCGTTCACCTCTTCACATTTCTTCTGTTGTGTTCACATTTCCCTCCAGCCCCGCACTAAGTATTATACCTAAACCTTTCTTCCCAGAATGTATCGCCCTGCTGAATTATGTGTTTTCAGTGGGAGGGGATTAGCAGCAGTTTAAAAGGAATATTAATGCTATCGACATCATCGGTCTCAAAGTGGCTGCAAAAATCTAATGGAAACTGGCAATAAAAAAAAAAACGTTTTTATGGCTAGAATTGGAACAACAGTAATAATCTAGTTGTAATTTTTGTAAAGCGATCACACATTTACATGGCCCTTAAGTGCAAGTTTACACTATCGCAAGCATGAAAAACTGACAACCAGCAAGGCGGATATGCCGCTTTGTGTTAACACGCGAATTATCATTAATATGACAGGTGGGAAAATCAAAGGTTTTCAAATGGCGATGAAACATGACAGAGACTGAACTTTGGAAGGATGTCATATAACCTGTCTCACAATGCCACAGCTAATATGGTTTTCAATGCAGTCCCTCTAACGCCACGGATTTTCAGGTGGGGAATATGTAGGAGTCGTTCGAGAAATAAACAGAAATTCACGAGTCACCATTTTCTCTTGCTTTCCCACAAATGGTATTCACAATCAAGAAAGATCAAACGCATGCTCTTCTACTTACACAAAAGCCACATCCCTTCTGCTGCTCTCTCTCTAGCCCAAATCTCATTTCGACCTCACTTCAATCTCCCAGATATTGTATTTAGGAACTTCAAATGAAGTGGCGCTTTTGTCTCCCAAACACAACAGTATTGAATAACAGAGAATACAACGTATAATGTATACCTTGGATTTGCATGTCAAGCACATTTCTGTCAATATCAATGTTTCACTCTGTCACTCTTGAATAATTCAATCACTCCCTATGCATTCCCTTACCATAAAGTAACGTTGTCTGGTACGTCAAGACAACTGGCAACACGTGTTTCATTATAGAATTTCTTTTTTGATACAACTCGTGCTGGATCGATTGACAAACGGTATCTTTTGGAATATATTTCTCCATATAATTCACGCCACCAAAACCGACAAATGGAATAACCCCAAACGATGTAAATACAGTTCTGCCCCAGACATAATGGCAACCAACAGAGTTTACAATCATTCTACGAAAGCAAATTATGTTTTTACGTATTGAACTATCTTATGGGATTTAACCATCTCCGATATACAAATAGGTGCCATTTATCTATATTATTTCTTTTTGAAGGTGACAATTATTGCGAGTTCTACACAAACCATAATATAATTTATCTTCATACTACAGTTTCAGAACCACCTTGATATAGATGCTCGACGCGATCACGTCACAAATCTGTTTATACATCCCTTACACTGAACAGATGCAGTGTTGCCAGAAGAAAAACTTCTGTCGCAACATCGAACACATTTTTTTAATATAATTCTACTTATGTATACGAGCCCTCATTATCCCCAAATATTTCATTTTTACCCCACTTGAGATAATTTACCCCAGATCACCGACCCTTGCCCTAGAGGAATGTCTACACAAAGGCTAAATTTCAGTCTTTTCCAGCTGATGATTAGCCGCTGTCTCTCCCGAATTCATCCGCCTTTTGAGAAGCCTTTTCTCTCGTGTTGCAGGTCGACCCATGAAAGTCCACACTCCTTACGAAGTACGACTGATAGGGTGAGGGTTTATTCATCGACAGCCTGACCGTGTGACAGTTTGTTAGTAGTACTAACAGTGACCTCACACAACACATGTACTTGCATCCACACATACACTTATACACATACACAAACGTATCTACCGACCTATCTACATACATACATTCATACATAATGTATGCGATTAAGCTTATCCGATTTTGTGTTCCTTTAGGCCTTGCAACATACCAGATCGATAAAAATTATTCGATAAAATAATTCACAGAATGTAATGCGTCCTATTATTCAATCAACACTTAAAGACAGTGTACCATCATGGCCACAGACAGAATTAATAAAAATTATATAACCTATTCGAAAGGTGTGTATCAATACATATTTACGACTAATAAGACCCATATTCTTAGAGTATATTGTCTTTGATTCTTACTCAGCAGTAATATCAATGAGGAGCAAATATGCAGCGATTTCCACAACAAAGCCACAATTCTTTATCTTCACAGAAGACCACACAAAATATCTTTCAAAATCTTCCAGTTCAAGAAACCAGCTAAACTGCGTTGGAAGTATCTCAAGCAAAGAAGTCGCGCCAAGCGCTTTACTATTCTCAATTTTTCACCCAGAGTTGCCTTCTTTTCTGGGTCAAGCTATAGACTTTCCATAAATAACCTAATGCCATTTCATAAAAATAATCAATATTAGTCCAGACAATTAAAATAAAAATATGAAATTCAAAGAAGAGAAATGTATTTGAGGGGTGAATAGTGGGTGTAAGTAAAATCAATGATCTCTTGGTATCGATTTCTTCCAAGTATCAGCAAAATATTTTTCGCACCCGACGCTGCCAACATATTAATCAACTTATTACATAATCTCACCACTCGATTACTAGTTTAAGTAGTTTTGTCTAGGAAAGAAAAGAAAGATCGATATTTACGATTAATGGTGATTTGCACAAAATTATTTCTTCCCCAACATATGCGTAGACATAGCTGTGTGACTGAAAACGTTTTCTTAACAATCGTGTGGTATCAGGTCTGATCACACTCGACGAAAACATGGGATAGAACATTGCAGCGTACCCTGACGTTAACCAGTGACGTATAAGAGAAGTTTAGTTGAAGGAAATGGTTCTGAGATGCGTCGTAAGTGCATATATCCATGTCTGTGTTTATATCCACTGATTTAAACTTGTGTATTGAGTATCTTGATGTAAAGAACGAGCTTAACAATTCTCTAAATAAATTGCAATAAAAACAAGAGCACTTAGAGAGAGAAAACCTCCGCCAAGGCAGCACCAACGACCTGATTTCTTTTTTTATTACCCACAAGGGGCCAAACATAGATGGGACATTACAAAACAATACAAAACATAATCGGCAAAATAAAAGTACAGAAAGAAATCGAGTGAAGAAGGCAAAAATAAAAAGAACGAATGAAAATAATAAAAGGAGGCGCAATGTCTACTCGATCCCCGAAGTCGACTGGTTACATTTAGGCATTACTTTTTGGAACAATTTCTTTTTCCTTTTAAAAGTTCACATCTTCGTTTTTAAATGTTCCTATTTTACAATATCTTTAAACTTTCTCTAGTC
>NC_069000.1:38761268-38762992 GCF_001194135.2 Octopus bimaculoides
TATATATATATATATATATATATATATATATATATATGCATGCATATACGCACAGGCACTGGGATGAACTCTATTTAGTTCTTGCGTACGAAACCCACTCATATGGCTTTGGTTGTCCCGAGGCTATAGAAGAAGACATTTTCCCAACGCACCATGCAAATAAACTGTACCTGGAACCATGTGGTTGCGAGACATAAACAGACTCTTAGTGCACAAATTTCCTTCAAATTTCTACATCACTTTATGAAATAATATGGCCATGAAATATTTGTAAGAAAGTGTAAAATGATAACAGAAACAAGAATTATTTTATGACAATTTCAAGTAGTTAACATAAATTGTGGTACCTAAAGTAGAAAAAGAAATCTATTTAGAAGATATGCCAGAGGCGCTAACTTCTGAATCTACCTTGAGAATACTAGAAATTTTCTAATTTATAGACGGTAAAGGGTGCGCAATTGTAAAGCTACTTTGAGAATACAAGGAACTTGCCAATATATGGAAAACCAGTTACTTGTCTCGCACATAAATTTAACATAGCTTCAACATTATTCTACAAATAAAATAGCAAATTGTTCAAAGTATTGTACTACCATTACATACACGTGTTTAATTCTATTGTAAATATGGTTCTATATTTTATATCATGTAATTATATTCCCAGTTGTTTCATTCTAGTTATTGCTATTGTTATTAAAGGCCAAGTATATTCAATAGAACAGATTGAAGATATTTCATCTGTTATTTTCCTTTTGCTTATTGTAGTCATTGGAATACGGCCATGATTGAGCGCCGCCTTGAAATTTTGTTTCAGTTTTTTTTCTAATTTTTAGGTGAAGAAATCGATCCGGATGCTTATTTTTGAAGTCTGGTACTTATTCTATTGGTTACCTTTGCAGGACCGCTACGTTTTAGGGAGGAAAATAAACCAACACTGGTGGACAAGTGGTATGCGATCGAAAGGAGAAATCAAGCGCATATGTTTATGCACACACACTTGTATATTTATATGCATACTTATATATGTGGACTGATGAATAGGTATCTAGACTGTTGCTATAATAACTAAGCTAAAACACGAAGAGTGATGCCGCTTGGCACAGGTTGACCTTGAACTCTGGACAATGAAAGAAGAGCATTCAACAAATTTATTGGGAGTTACATGTATTGATCAAGTGGTTAACATAAATTGTGGTACCTGGAGTGGGAAAAGAAATATATCTAGAAGATATGCCAGAGGCGCTAACTTCTGAAGCTACCTTGAGAATTTTGGATTCTTATATTTTCATTACTGCGATTCTTTTCGGTGATCTTTTTTACATGATTTGTTACGACGAATATGATTAGTATTGGGATATGACACTCGATGACGTAATTGCAACAAATTCACCAAAACAAGTCAGAGATCTATTTGCAGATCTTCCCATTCGGTGTTAGTTGCTTAAAAGCTATATACTAGCTTAAAATCCGTTTTGTTTTCTAAACTAGAATTAGTCAGTTTAACGAATATAGTTTGTTACCGAATTACCCAAAATCTGAAACCTGATCCACTAAACGTTTACAAAATATTTGTTCAACCCGAATATGATTCACACGCTGATAACTAGTAGTCAGTTTTTAAATTTTTATCGATTTGTTTTAAAAGATACAGTGCCATAGGATAACTATTGATAAATATAACGTTATCAAAAGCAATTCCATAAGAAGTGAAACAACTATATATA
>NC_069000.1:38763057-38766443 GCF_001194135.2 Octopus bimaculoides
TATATATATATATTTTGAATGTAAATGGGCAGTTCATATCAGGCAATATGTAATTTCTTTGATCTTGAAAATATTTAGAATATTCTATCTTGATGAAAAATTGATATGTCGACAAATAATTATAAATATCTAGATTCCCACGTCATTGTAAAACCTGTGTTTCTCATCTTACAGGGAAGATTAATGCAACGCAATACAAAAGTTCAAAGTTTTGCTCGGTAATAGTTAAGTCTCTTGACATTACAAATTAACTCATGCGTTTCAAATTGATGATGTAACGATATACGCCGTATCAAATTAAGGTCATAAAAAGCAGTTCAATTTTGACATTCTTTTTAATCATAATATTAAATTTGGTGTTCAGAAGCGTCACTTTTACTCTTAAGAGACTACAGATGCTAATCTCCATACACGCTAATCATTTGTTTTCATTCGTAAGACAATTTAAAATGTGCTATTCTAAAGAAAGTAATATGAATTTACAGAATTTAAGAAATACTGATTTCAAACTTTGGCTCAAGGTTTTCACTTTCGGGGGTGAGAGTAAGTCGATTACATTGATCCTCTGCGCCCATCTTGTACTTATTTTATTGACCCCGAAAAGACGAAAGGCAAAGTCAGCATCGACAGAATTCGAAATCAGAATCAAAAGACCGACGAAATAACGCTAAGCATTTTGTCAGGGGTGCTAACGTTTCTGCCACTTCGTCGCCTTAGAATATAGGAAATAATGGTTTCCAATTTCCGAGGAGGACAGTAAATCAATTACATCAACCTCAGTATTTAACTGGTACTCATATCGATCCGAAAGGATGAAAAGCAATACCGACCTCGGTGAAATTTGAACTCAGAACGCAAAGGCAGACGAAATACCGCTAAGCATTTTGCCCAGTGTGCTAACGATTCTGCCAACTCGCCGAATTTAAGAAATATCAGACATTGATTTCTATTACTTGATGCACAAAAACAGTACGTTTTTTTTTTAAATTATAAAATCGATCAAATATTTGATTGTTTCCGTTTTTTACTATCACACTCAGGAAGATAAAGAGATTGAACTCTGAATGTTTAACGCAAAACACGAACAGACTGAATTTATGAACCCAAGTTGTGTTCTTCTGATTGGCAATTAATTGCTCTTAAAATGTTTGTACACGGTGGTGCATCAGCATGGCCGCAGCTCTGAGCTGAAACTTTGAAATGAAATGAAATGAAAAATATATCTTCATTCAGTTAGTAAATATTCGAAGACAAAGCAATTGACATTAAAACAATGATTTTTCATTTATTATTCTTTCAGTCCTTTGACTGCGTCCAAGCTGTAACACCACCTTAAAGTGTTTTAGTCGAACAAATCGACCCCAGGACATGTTCTTTGTATATATAGCACTTAATCTAGAGATTCACTTTTGCCGAGCCGCTAAGTTGCGGAGACGAAAGCACACCAATATTGGTTATCAAGTGGGGGTGGCATTAACACAGACACAAAGATATACACACATAAATATATACATATATACGATGGTCTTCTTCCAATTTCCGTCTACCAAAACAAATAACAAGTCTTTGGTTGGCTCTAGACTATAGAAGAAAAAACTTACCCAAGATACCACGCAGTGGGACTGAACTCAGAACCATGTGGTTGGGAAATAAACTTCTTACCACACATCCACGACTGCAGATGTTTACTAAATATATGACGCATCGAAATTCCATCAAGCGTCAGAGTGTTCTGTTTGAAATAATTTTGACACAACAACTGAAGATATTCATAAAATATAAAGTTACCTCTTTACGTCGATATATTCCTTGTAAAATACATTATAGTTATGTTTCGTGTCCCTATTTCCGTACTTTCAACGCAATGTTAAGAAATGTTACAGAGCACTCTTTTTAGAATTAGCATTCTTATTGAAAAAAAGTAGTCGAAAAGACTGACTAGCAACAACGTTTACAATCTTAAATATACTTATCAACCTCCATGATCCATGTCTTAGAATCTTGTTTGTCCGAACATGGATTCCGACGTCATTGTTTAGTTTCCACCATTTTGTTTTTTCTTTAAAGATGTCATCCATCATCGTTATCCACAGACAATACTGAGAGAATAAAAGTGTTGTTGCTTAACCCCAAACATCTGCTCTAATCAAAAAGGCCTATAAAACTGCAAGTCATAAGCATACAGTCTCTTGTCTGTGTGGCGTATCTGCAAAAACCTTGGTGCGTTTGTGTAAGTGAAAATTGAGTAGTTTTCAAGTGTTCAAGCGAACAGCAAATTACTTACTCGACGGTTCAGAATTCTTACTCGACGGATCAGAATTCTTACTCGACGGATCAAAATGCTTCACGAAGGAGCGTGTACTAATGCGTTTGTAAATAATGTTGGCAGGTTAAGAGCTATCCTATGAATCAGAACGAAGTATTACATGTTAACAGTATCGACAATAGAAAATATAAGCTAGAATATTGGTTTCAAATTTTGGTACACGGCTAGAAATTTAAGGGAAGTGGGTAAGTCGATTGCATTGACATCAGTGTTCAACTGGTATTTATTCTATCGATTTAGGCAGAATTTGAACTCAAAACGTAAAGTCATACCAAATGTCGCTAAATATTTCCCCAATGTGCCAGCGATTCTGCCAGCTCAGTTACTCAACCTAATAGTTCTCATAAGAGAAGTAGAAGCCGTTTTATTTAATTATGTTGTTGTGATATCGTAAGTTTAGTAATCAACATACGACACATTTCAGTCATATTGTTGCTGTTTGTCATATTATGTGTAGTACCTATACTCATCTACATATCATTAAACAGTTCATTCTACTAGGGAGCTGTGAGGATTATATTTAAACACAAGCTAGGGAGGATTTATAGGTAGGGAACATAGGCGACAACCGGTTGCTACATAGTTTTAGTTAGTATGCTCACAATTATTGTCGATATAGTACAGCATATGAGGAGCCTGTTTATGCAGCGTTTCATATAGATGTTTAAGGGGGGCCACTGGCTTTGTACAGAAGGTTAAGAGCAAGAGGAGATAGAGTATGATAGAAATAATAAAGGAGGCGGAGAAGAGGTCGTGTGGAATAGTAGAAGGTTAAACAGACAAAAGGAGATAACGAAAGAATTGCACATCTACGTGAACAATACAGCAGACCCTGTTTAGCAGATGTCCGCTTGTATAGAAGAATACATTTATTGTTAAGTTGAAAGTAAGGCTGTGAAACTACAAAGGGAATTCACCTGTTACTTCTGAATACACTTTTGGCCGCATTCAGCAAAGTTTTCGATGGTAATTTTCATCAGGTCATTAATACGGAAGACAGATCGTCCTCTCAAGAAATGCTAATACAGAATAATATGATATATATATATATATATATATA
>NC_069000.1:38769451-38770568 GCF_001194135.2 Octopus bimaculoides
ATATATATATACATACATACATACATACATACAGATATACATACACACATCATCGTCGGTTAACTACCGTAGTTCCACGTTGGTCGTTCTGTGAAGTTGCAACAAAACGCTTTCCCACTGCCAGTAAGATGTTTGCAGACAACCCACCACCAGACTGGCTCTGTGGAATCCGACCCACGTGACAGGTGGGGGTAAATGATTCAATAATCGTTGTCGACGCTGTGGATGCGCTGCAGAAACAGATCCTTTGCCAGCTGGCGCACAGCCGTCGTCCGATTTTGCAGATCTTCAACTTGGACGCAGTATACTACGTCTTGGCGGTTCTGTACCATCCTGCAGCCGATATATTCACCATATCTGTGGCGCAAGAGACTAAGGGGTTGTCAGAACTTGCCCAAGATGCCACTCAAGTCTATGAAGGCAAATAGCAACTTATTTTCCCTTTTATGGCCAGCTTTTAATATATAGCTGCCATACCCTATGATATATAAATATAGGCGCAAGCGTGGCCGTGTGATAGGAAGCTTGCTCCCCAAATACATACTTCCGGTTTCAGCTCCACTGCGACGTATCTTGGCCAAGTGTCTTCTACTCTAGCTTTGAGCTAACGAAGACATTTCGTAGACAGAACCTGAAAGTGGCTGTGTGGTAAGTAGCTTGTTTACCAACCACATGGTTCCGGGTTCAGTCCTACTGAGTGGCACCTTGGGCAAGTCCCTTTTACTATTGCCTCGGACCGACCAAAGCATTGTGAGTAGATTTGGTAGACGGAAACTGAAAGAAGCCCGTCGTATATATGTATATGTATATATATATATATGTGCGTGTGATTGTGTGTCTGTGTTTGTCCTCCCAACAACGTTTGACAACTGATGCTGGTGTGCTTACGTCTCCGTAACTTAGCGGTTCGGCAAAAGAGAACGATAGACTAAGTACTAGGCTTACAAAGAATAAGTCTTAGGGTCGATTTGCTCGACTAAAGGCATGACCGCAGCATGACTGCAGCTCCAGCATGACCGAAGTCAAGTGACTGTAATAAGTAAAAGATTAAAAGACAAAACTACGTATGTGGGAATGTGTGTTTATGTGCGTGTGTGTGTGTGTGTGTGTGTGTGTG
>NC_069000.1:38771073-38777548 GCF_001194135.2 Octopus bimaculoides
TATGTATATAAGTATATATACATATATATATATGTATATAATTATGTTTATATGCATATAAGTATACACACACATACACACACACACACACACACACACACACAAATATATATATATATATATATATATATATATATATAGTGATATATTGCGACCCGCATTCTTTCTTAAGGCAATGCATATTACTTCTCTATTCGGAAGAGAAGACCAAGATATTCTAGGATCCATGGATTTCAATGGGTTACCCCTGTCACTTGTACATCCTCTTTATCAGTGATTCATAGTACAGTTGCGGGCTAGGTGTGATATTTCACAATTGAGAACCCGCCAAATAGCATTACGAAAATATTGACGCTTTGAATGGAGATAAATCCTTATTTCTAGTCACACAATACAGACTTGAATGTTAAATATCAGATTCCTCATTCCCCAAGGAAATGAATATCAATTATATACTCCATGGACATACTGAATATCAACTACATATTCAGCTTCTTAGTTAAGAGGGACCCAACGTAATTGAGTGATACGCATTTCCGGCGGCAGTAACAGGAATTTCCTAATCATTTTAGGACAAAGAGACGTAAATTTCGAGTGACAATCCCAACCAAATCTTTCTAAATCTTAGCTACGAAAATCAATGATATGTACAAACAGTATGTAGAAATAAGCAGCAGATAAGTGGAGAGAATTCACTTCAACCATTTGTCAAAAATTGCTTTTTTAAGTCTACTATTGAACATTTAACATTTGAATGTCTAATCTCACATTCTCAACCACGAACATCACTTCTGTATCCAATCGAATGAAACATAAACTTTTACATATTTGAATGATTTCAGTTTAAGTCATTTACTATGTAAACCGGAAGCACAGCTTCATGGTTTATTAAATCTGGCGCCTGGAAAATTTAGAGTTTTGAGCATCTCAATTGATAATAAATTGTGACTATTACTATAACTTTTTTATAATTTAGGATTTGCAAATATGCTTCGTTTGATTCTGAAATTCGTTTCTTGTTATGAAATATATTCTGATAACTAAAAAATCACGCACTTATATGTAAAATTGCGCATCAACGGTATCTGAAATGAGAATATTCTTTAATACGGTATTTACGCAGGTTTGTTATCCCATCATGTTAAATAAGCATAAACAACACCATGAAGCAGCAAACTAAGAATTGATAAACTTTGTAGGCGATGCTATAAAAATGGTAGTCGCAGTATCCTGTGGTCTTGCAGAGTAAAATTTAAATACTTTGATCCGATCGTGAGCTTCACGCCCATAAACTTAATACACATCTTCGAGACGACAATGAAAAATATTCTTTTCTACTCTAGGCACAAGGCCCGACATTTTTGGGGAGTTGGTGGGGGCCAGTCGATTATATCGACCCCAGTATGCAAATGGTACTTAATGTATCGACCCCGAAAGGATGAAAGGTAAAGTCGAACTCAGCGGTATTTGAACACAGAACGCAAAGAGACGAAATAGCGCTAAGCATTTCGCCTGGCGTGCTAACGTTTCTGCCAGCTCACCGCCTTGACAATGAAAAATATTCTTTTCTACTCTAGTCAGAAGGCCCAAAACTTTTCGGGAGGGGGCTAGTTGATTAGTTCGACCCCAGTACGCAAATGGTACTTAATTCATCGTCCCCGAAAGGATGGAAGGTAAAGTCGACCTCGGCGGAATTTGAACAAAGAACGCAAAGATAGACGAAATAGCGCTAAGTATTTCGCCCGGCGTGCTAACGTTTCTGCCAGCTCGCCGCCAATGAAAAATATTAAGAACTCTCTAAGTTACTAAGTGTCTGATTTATCTCTATGTCACTCACCAGTATTCCAAGTAAAAGCGTTAAATTTATCTTAACAGTCCAAATACAAAAGAGTATTAGAAAATGACAGAATATTTTGTCAAAATTTAAGGATAGTTTAAAAGTTTTAGAGACATTGGCGCAGAGTAAACATCGTGCTTATGAAACTCGCTTTGCTGCTACGTGGTTTCGAGTTCAGTCGCGCGGCGGCCCGACCAGTGTCTTGTTAGTGTAATTGTTCGACGGAAACTGTGGAAGCCTATTGAACAAATATACATACGTGTGGATACCGTTTATGTTTGTATTTGTCCACTCTACCGTTTCACAATTGATATTGGTTTGTTTGCGTCAAAGTAAAAGTCATGTAAACACACCAACAAATGAGACCGATAGAATAAGATATTAAAAAATAAATACTGGAATGGATTTATTCGCTTGAAACTCTCCAAGACATTAACCAAGCATTGCGGCAATCATATGACTGAAACTATAAAAAAGATAAACGATACACAGCTTAATCACCATAGTAACAAATCATAGGGTTATCAGCCAGTATTAATGTCCAGCGATCACAGTAATTTTCGGCAAAACTGGTGAGTATTTTAGAAAGATGTAAATGTTATCTAAATTTATCTTTTTCATATTAAATGAAAACAGTTTCAAAGGTGGTGTCAGGTGAGATTTTAAAATTAACTATTGATTTGATTGTATTTCGTTTCTTTTTTTTTTCTTCTTGGAAAGTAATCATAGCTATCGCTAAATCATCTAACATATCTCTTATATCGAAATCTTACAAAAAAAAAAAAAAACCATGCGTTAACTAGGATTATTTGCTAAATGTTTCATTCAACATTTCTGAGCTGGTATTAAATATTATTAAAAGAAGAGTAATTCCGAAAGCAAGTCACGTTTGCTTTCGCAGGAACGCTGCAGTTCATCATATTCCTTCAAACTTCTATTTACACGTGCGTAGCTAATACGTAAGGGTTACTGAAATAAAATGGGAGATATGTAAGGGTACTGCTATTTCTAGCGGGTCGAACGACTGTGTAGAATTTCCGGCTACTCTACCTGTGATAGAAATATTTAGCGAAATATCACTAGGCACAGCAAGTCGTTAACTTTGTTCGATCTACTCTAATATCGTGCACACCTCTGATATACTTACTGTAGGTTAACATACATAAGTTCGGTCTACAGGAAAATGATTGGCATCATATGTCAATCGATGCATTATCAGAAAAATTCAATAGTGGAATAAATCAGTGTACAAAGTGAATTTCCGATGAAAGCGAGCTTTTATCCTGACTTCTAGGGGAAGCCATTCATATAGTGTGTCTACTCATTTACTCCCTAAGAGACACAAATTGTTTTCACATGACAGTGCAGAAGACAGTGAAAAGGAAAAATAAAACTATATTGCAAATATAGAAAGTAAAGTATTTTTTATCCATGTTTTATTCTCTCGAAATATTCCAAGAAATTAGCCTCGCAGTCATCCTTTTGAAGAAAATCTCTTGATTTTCAAGTCTACTTATATCGATGTTCAGAAATACCGATGAAAGCATGCTCGAGAAGTTTTTAACTTTAAGTGTAACAATGCATTGTTCTTTAGTTTGTTATTAAAAAAAAAATATGAAAATATATCAGAAAGGTAAAATATGATAAAACAGAGAAATCTTCAAAGGAATTTTTTTCCCCGTTTTAGCTGAAACGGGAAAAAATAAATATTTTCCGCGGTAGGTCCTTTGTGCGTTTCGATAATTTTAGCCAACGGCGTCCTTTTTTGTATGGAAGACAATACAATGAATACAGTTCCCTTTCATGAAAAGAATTCATTCTTTCGGTATAGAAATTACGCGTTACATTATTTGTGTATAAAAAACAAAACTATTAAAACAACTTAAATCAAATTTTAGGCAAAAGTTTAAATACGAAAGGCGTAATACTAGCTTTGTGAATTTCAGCCACATGGTTCTGGGTTCAGTCCCACCACCAAAAAACTTTGGAAATGCCATCTCCTACAATATCCCTGGACCGACCAAAGCGTTCAGCATCAATTTAGCAGGCGGAACTAAAAGAAGCAAGTCGTATAAGTCGATTCCACTAAAATAAAGGTATATGCAATGACAATTAGTTTTATTTTGTTGTGTATATCAATCTGTGTAAAAGACCAGTCTCACTGGGAATAGAACCATGGATTTACAATATAGAATGGTGATGGACTATAGGTGTCACGGGTGCCATGCTTTTGCCTGTTTTGTTACTAAGTATGGTGCTTTCTTGATGTCATGCTTTAAGACAAGTTTTAACATTCAGTCGTCAGAGTTTTTCAGGTAGGTATTTAGGCCAATTGTCGCAATCTTCATTATTAATTTCCAGATGTAAAAGTCCACGGTCGCCCTCTTTTCATGGCAGTTTAAGTCGTTCTCTATATTCCTTAGGGTGGTGCATTCTACGCATTGTCAGCCATTTTCGTAATTTTCTGTCAAGATTACATATTTCAATAACTGACCAGTTAATGATATTGAAACTGTAAGTCACGTCCGGTATGACTAGAATATTGATCTCTTCGATCCTGTTTCTTGCATTCAGCTCTGTCTTGAGTATTGCTCTTACCCTGCGATAACATTCTCATCTGACCTTTTCCCTCATCATTGAATGTTTGAACCTCCTCTTCCTCCTCCTCGTCCTCCTCTCCCTCCCCCTCCCCCTCCTTACTCCCCTTGTGGGCAGTAAAGAAATAGGTATTTCGTGTGCCGCTACGCTCTGAGTTTAAATTCCCCCTGAGGGCGACTTTGTCTTTCATCCTTTCGGGTTGTATTTATCTATTTTTTTCCATTTCCATCTTGACTATTCCTGAATCGAAAGGGCAAGCAACATCAACTATATAGTACATCTGGTGCACTTTGTCGACTACAACTAAGTCCGGTTTGTTATGCTCTAGCACCTGATCTGTTTGGATTGGGAAATGTCGGAGGGTTTGAAAGTCTCCCACACTGCCACTCTCTGTGGTTTGTGCTCACACCACGTCTTGTCTCTCTCTCTAGCCTCCACTTTTCGCACAGTTTCCAGTGTAGCACTTTCGCTACCTCATTGTGTCGTCAGAACTTATATTGTTTTTTGGCAAGTCTAGGGCATTCGTTCATGATATGGGCAATGAATTCGTACACTCTATTACAGATGCGGCACAGCGGAGACACTTGCACATTCCTAAAGTTGACCCACCAATTCGTGTCGGAAGGTTGGTCTTGCGCTACCAGTATAGTACTCACAGTTTCTTTTTCAGTGTTCCTTTCTTTAGTTTATCCCACCGAAAAAGAACATTGAGAATGCTGAAAATCTATTACAGTTTTTTTCTCGTAGAAGGAATAACACAGAAATATAACCAACATAAGATAAAATTCGTCGATATAATATAAATGATTTGTATATAGATTTATCACTTTTTAGATTATTGGTAACGTATGAATCTTGTTTGTAAAAATATCTTATCAAATGAAGATATGAATCCAACATGTCTAAAAGGCCACTTTAAAGAAGGTTCTTATATATTACAAATGCAAAAGGTGAAGAATATATTTAGAAGATGCCCAACTATAGATTGATTTAGAAATCTCATTATGATATAAAACATGAAAATTATCTCATTGATTTATATAAGGAAATCACATGTAGTAGCTAAATGCGGCAAGCCACACACAATTCAAAAGAATAATAATACCCTTATTTTCTGAAATTCTTATTCCGATCCTTAAAATAGATTCAGATGTTCTAAAATGGGTTGCTCTCACTAATGATACAGTATCTCACTGGATCGATAAAATGGGTAAGTTATTGAATGTCAGCTGTACATGGAACTTAGAAGGACAGAATATAGCAAACATACTCGCAATTCAGCTGCGTGATGCAACGAAGGTTTATTGATGGTTTATGTGTGTTTTGTTAAAGAAAGGAAAATCGATGAAGAAATGTTGTTATTCTGCAAAACGTTGAAAATAGATACCAAAAGGGAAACAACATTTGAAGTTTTAAAAAGTTACTGCAAAAACACAGATTCTCTTCAGCAATTTGATATCTTACGTTAAATGATGGTGCGCCATCTTTGACAGATCATCGGGGCTGGTCTGGTGTCATACAATAAAAAGGAAATGCTTGGATTTATGTACCATTCTTTGTACAAGACATCATATTTTCTTTAACGTCTTAGTTTGCAGTTTTCCTTACTCGGACAATATTTACTGTAACTAAATCTGGTTTCGAGCCCTGAACACTTCACTGTTAAGTCAATTATAGGGAGTGATAATAATAATATATTAACACTACTCCTCCACATATCAAAAGACCCTATTAAAAATACTTTTTTCCTAGATTATGCACAGTAATTGTTTATCTTTTGTCTTTTACTCGTTTCAGTCATTTGACTGCGGCCATGCTGGGCACCGCCTTGAATGGTTTTAGTCGACCAAATTAACCGCGGGATATTTTTTAAAGCCTCGTACTTATTCTATCGGTCTCTTTTGCCGAGCCGTTACAAGACGGCGAAGTAAAAACACTAACATCGTTTCTCAAGCGGTAGTAAGAGACAAACACGAATACAAAGACTCCCTCTCTCTCTCTCTCTCTCTCTCTCTCTCTCTCTCTCTCTCTCTCTCTCTC
>NC_069000.1:38777671-38781865 GCF_001194135.2 Octopus bimaculoides
TATATATATATATATATATATAGATATATATATAGATAGATAGATAGATAGATAGATAGATAGATAATAGATAGACAATTGAAATTTATAGAAAAGGAAAAGACGAAGACAGGTGTAGGAACAACAAGCAATTGTATTAGTTTCAGGCTCTGGAAAAATGATGAAGTCCTTTACATTTCGAGCTTACGCTCTTCAACAGAAAGGGATAACAGAAAAATAAACAGAGAGAGAGAGAGAGAAAGAGAGAGAGAGAGGGGGGGGGAAAGAGAGGGAGAGAGAGAGGGAGTGAGTGAAAAAGTAAAATATAATATATATGCGACGGGATTCTTTCAGTTTCGTCTACCAAATCCACTCTCAAGCCTTGTGAGGCTATTGTAGAAGAAACTTGCATTGAGACTGAACCCGGATCCATGTGCTTCGGAAGCAAGCTTCTTACAACACAGCTACCTATGTTGAATTTTGCTGAATTTTATTTATAGATTTTAACGACCATCAAGCAAAAGTCAAATATAATTTCGTCACAGAAGTGAAGCTTACTTGTGGTGTTTATGACAAGATGAACAATCAACATTTGCAGATGCTGAGAAAGCAGTTTTAATCGAGGAGGAATGCACTCAACTGGTTTATGAATAAAATTCAATTGTGCTGGCGAAGCTTTAACAGGAAGGAATTCTATCAGTTTAAATAAAATTTAGAGATGTCAATACAAGGACCGACTCTAAGTATGTATTGCAGCTGAAGGAAGATTTTGAGACAGGATTTAATAATTTGATGAAATTTAGGATTTCAACTGATTACCAAATACGTTTGTATACAAAATTGGAACAAAGTTGATTAACAGCACTTTATCAATAACTTGATAAATGAACAGCACTCAGCGACATGAATCGAATAATATATCTAGAGTATGATTAAATCTTATTAAGTAATGCTTCTCAAAAATCCAGCGCTATGAGCAACATTATAATACACACGACGTCAAGTTTAGTAAATGATATTACGTTAATATCGCTTACCAAAATTTCAGGATGGGTCAGTAACAAACATGTAACCGTAAAGTCTCCGCCTAAACAGGTTATTGAGGAAATCTCATCAAGTGCCTGTATGGAAGAATAAGTTGGTGGCGAATCACTTTTCAGGGACAATTTACGCAACGTATGCAATTCTAAAGGGGAAGGAGAACGTAAACGGTATCTCCTTGTAAGGACCATGGAAACGACTTGCCCAAATACACGGATTATCATCTTGATAGTCTTGATGTTGTTGTTGTTGTTGTTGTTGCTGTTCTCCTCCTCCTCCTCCCCCTTCTTCTTCTTCTTCTTCTTCTTCTTCTTCTTCTTCTTCTTCTTCTTCTTCTTCTTCTTCTTCTTCTTTATTGTATTTGCGCAGCTTCTAACGCTGGAGATGTACTACGTTGCTAGCTGTTTACAGCCAGGGAACAATGTTAACACCCTCTAATTTTTCGAGCATCACCCGAAGCATTGGAGCGGATCCAAGCAGTGCTGTTTTCTCTTAGTTCTCCACCCCTATTGCAACCCCTATTTGCTCAATGTACTTCTCAAGATTTTTACTCACTGTTTCCAGGGGTCCGATAATTATTGGTACTACTACCACCATTTTCATCCACAACAATTGCTTAACCTCCCAAGCTAACCTGTCATATCTATCGACTTTTCTTTCTTCCTTATCGCATACCCAGTTGTCAGCTGGGCATGCTATATATATGACCCACCATCGTTTGCTTTCTTTCTCCAGATGTCACTCGAAAACCTTTGACTTTCAATGTTATCTAGTATCAACCGTTCTTCTATACACTTCCCGTTTATTTATTTCTAGGATCTTTTCTGGTCTACTCTGAATAAACTATTCTGCTGGTATCCCGTCATTCTTTGGTCGTATCTTACCATCTTTGCTTTCTTTGCAACGAGGCACAGTTTCAGTTACTCCATTAACACGTTCAGGCCCTTTCTTTCAACATCATACACCCTCTTCAGTGCCCTGTTTTTTGTTCGCTTTTAAGCCCCCACCCTCCTTCTCTTTTCCATCTAACACAGAAATGTCCTTCAAGAGCATATCTAACCCCACCTGTTTTCTTCTTTTTCACCATAGATATTTTCTTTTCTCACTCCCAGTATATTTCTGTTTTATTGCAATAAACACCCACTTTTCTGCTACAACAATACTTGCTGCCTTAACCAAATTATTTGTTTCTGTGATATGTTTTGTTCTGATGTATTTTAGAATTTCATTCACATGTTTCGTTTCTTGGTTCAATTACCACCGTTATTCACAATATTTTTTTCCTCGTCACTTATATGAAGTAGTGATTATCAGATTGCACAATTACCAGTGTTTTTATTGAGACACCATCACTAAATGTATCAACTATCAGAGCATAGGGAGATTCCAACTGCTTTCTTTCATTATTATTATTATCATCACTGATATTATTATTTTCATTTTTTACTATTTGCCATTGTCAATGTTTCCTTTGATCCGACATGAGTTTTGGCTAAATTATTATCATTATCATTATTATTATTATCACTATTATTACCATCATTATTATTTTCATTTATTAGTAAAAGGTATTATTAAATGCTGTTTACCCAAGGTGACACGCAGTGGGACTAACCCCATGTGGTTAGTAAGCAAGCTACTTACCACACAGCCACTCCGGCGCCTATAAATTATGTGAGTTTATTAACCCCACATTACAGTAAAGTCTAATATTTGTACCCTCAGGGATTTCTTACTACACATTTCTTACTCGCTTTAACATCATATGACATATGTACGTATTATAATCACATTTGTGGGCAGCTACTATCCATAATATATGTGGTAACACTTCATAACTTACATTTGTTTCCACATGTAGGCTTTCCAAGAGTCCTTATACTTTCGGTGCATCAGAAAAGTAGTTTCTGTTTCCTACTCCTGTATTGCAAAGGAATATCCTTCAAATGAGCGCTAATACTCCTGTGGTTATTTCGAGATGGACTGCTCTGGTTGTCTGTGTTGCTGTCAATTTGAAGCTTTCTGGGAGTACAAAAGGTGGAATATTGAGAGGCAGCAAAATGTAGAATGTCTATCATGGACATAGAATTAGGAAAAGAGGCAGAAATAATAGTCAAATATATACACATATAAACAAAATAGAAGACATACATATACGCATACGTGCCAATATATGCATATTATTTAAAATACATATATTTGTAAAACACTAACGCATCGGTGAAATTAGATGTATGTAAGGGCATATATTACACAATGCAGAGCATGTATTTATGTGTGTGTGTGTGTCAGCGTTTCTGCATGTATTTATGTATACATATATAAATATATAAGTATAAAAATAAAATGTATATAAATACATAAATAAAATACAAATTGTGTATAAATGTATACATAAATGTACATAACGCATATATATGTAGTGTCACTGCCCGAAATGGTTGTGACTTCTGGGACTTGACTGATGAAAGAAAAATAAGAATGACCCGTCTTTTTTCCCTGTCCTTCTAATTGTTGTTTCTCCGTTCGCCTTCGTATCGTCTAGATATTCGAACATTGTAATGCCCTCTATTGCGTTTTTGTTCCATTTATATATATATATATATATATATATATATATATATATATATAATTGTTGAAGTGGCTAGCTGCACTTTAACACCAAAAAGGTACAAATATATTCGTCACTAAAAAGACTAAATATGCAATTCAACACCACCATTGCTTGAAATAAAAGTGAAAACTAACCTTGGAAGAGAACAAAGCATTTTCTGTTCAACAGAGCACTTTTTATTCACTGACAAGGGAGATAACTACCCCACAGCAAATAATATACATATATAAACACATATATGTATATATGAGGAGGTACTGAAAAGTCCCTGGTTTTCAGGGTGTCACGAAATGCATGGTTGGAGGCCCAATTCCTCAGTACTTTTACAGGGTTTAGAAAAACTGAAGGACTCCTGCAGTAAGTTTGTGAATCTGAGGAGGAGAATATGTTGAATAGAATCATAATGAACTGATCCTCTTGTATCGCCTTTTATCCCAAACCGGGAACATTTCAGCGCGCCCTCATGTATATCTATCTATCTATCTATCTATCTATCTATCTATCTATCTATCTATCTATCTATCCATCTATCTATCTATGTGTGTATATATGTATATATA
>NC_069000.1:38784279-38785325 GCF_001194135.2 Octopus bimaculoides
ATATATATATATATATATATATATATACATATATGTATATGTATGTGTTTGCGTATGTGTTTGTGTGTATGTGTATGCGTGTCTGTGCGTGCCGAGAAATCATGTAAACAATTCTTGCAGTCATTAGAGTGAAATTGCTCCGGGACATTATTCATATTTGGTAAGTCAGCTCTTGCAGATAAGAGATACACTAAGGAAATATGCTGAATACTGTGAAGATGAGATTTGTGTTATTCTTTTCAACTAATTAACATAGAAATACAAATTCATGCCTTCGGCCATTTTAAGTATATACTTATCATTTCTTTCCGAATTGGTCGCTGTACCATTTGTTGTTTCCCAATGTATCGACATCTCTAACGGTACAAACGCGCGTACACACACACGGACATACGCATACACACACACACATACATATACACAGTCACACGCATATGTATGATCACAAACATAAGTCCACATACGCACACAATAACCTCCACACACACACACACACACACAAACACGCATATATATGATTCTCAGGTTTCTTTTGTTGTAAGTCTTGGAGTTGTTTGTGGTGATGTGTCCGGCTGTCGGTGATTCGTCTTTTACTTCCGGAAGGAATACGTCCAGGTAGCGTTCAAGTAAATCTTATAATGTTGGTTTCGTCTTTGTATTCTATCAAAATAATTGTAAATAAACCTGAATCACTTGAGTTAAAAATAAGCTGTCACAATGCTTTTGTCTGTCATATGAGCTCGATTTTTGAAGGCTGGGGTCAAACAATATAAAGCATGATTACGCTTTCTGCTTCAGTGTATATGTGTACGATCACTCATACATATAACCACACAAACTCACTCACTCACTCACTCACTCACTCACTCACTCACTCACTCACTCACTCGCTCATTCACTCTCTCACTCACTCACTCACACACGCACAATTCTCTCTCACAAACACACTCAGGGTTGATTCATTCGAAATACAGTTCTTGAAGGTGGTGCTTCAGCATGGCCTCAATCTAATGAGTGAAACAAGTAAATATACAACTATATATATA
>NC_069000.1:38785471-38789857 GCF_001194135.2 Octopus bimaculoides
ATATATATACAGAGAGAAAGAGAGAGTTACATTTTTCTTACGAAATATATCGATTCAGGTGGAACCTGAAACGCTAGACAGACATAAAAAAAAATAATAAAAGGAAAAAAATTCTGATTAGACAAACCACTTTCATCACATATGTGTGCGGATTTGATCAGCATAAATTCGTCCAGTCCAAAATTAAAATATATATTAATATATCGAACATAGAAAAATATAGGAATATTAAAGATTTTCCTATGTATGTATGTATGTACGTATGTATGTATGTATGTATGTATGTATGTATGTATGTATGTATGTATGTATGTATGTTTGTGTGTGTGTATATATGTGTGTGTGTGTGCTTATTCTCAAACAGGAATATTCTTTATAGCGACTTCGAAATTTTGAACTTCCAGCTATTTAAGCCATCGACGCGGACAATTACTCGAATGGCCGAAATTGTGAAGTCATTGCCAGAAATATTGTTAAGTATAAAATTGTATAATGCAAAAGTATAGAATAACCCCCCCCCCCAATTTAATATAAAATTGTTTTTATTATAACTAAACACAAACACACACACGCACACACACACACACACACACCATATATATGCATACATGAAAGAAAAGAATACATTTATCAGTTACTCTCAGTCTCCTCCAAGTATATAGCTTCAAAATCATTTGCAGTGATTATTGTAGATTCTACCTTCGAACGTCTGGCTTAATCAATACAGGAATTCGTAGAAACTGATAAAAGAATTTGGAAACTGTTCTCTTTGACTGGAAATTTGAGCATCATTTGTAATGCATACATATGAAGAAGAAGAAGACTATGCCATCAAGTCTTTTGTAAACCCTAATAAAACTGGAATTGTAACATTTAACTATCATGTTCAGCAGAAAATAATAAAATGTTCCGTAAGAATATTGCTCAAGTTTGCAAACATGAAATAAAAGTCGTTATTAGGATAGCTAATGTCTTTGAGGAGAAACATGGAATAAAACTTGACATTGATATCTCCGCACAAAGCATTTCAAGATTGTAGCTTCTACTACAAAAACAACCAAAATAGAAAAGCGCATTGCTACTCTGATGTACAATTACTTGAGACGAGAAACAATGATCTCATAGGGAATACGCCATATTAAAATGGTGGTGTAAAATAACGATAATTTTATAGCATATCGCAATGAATGTTGCTCGCAAAGAATGCAGGGACAGAAAAATATCCCACCAAGTATAGTTTATAGTAGATTTAGGAAACATCATCTAATATAAGGAAAAAATATGTAATTTATATGCGACAAGAATAAAAATAAGTAACATTGAACACTTGATAACCAAACTGCAAAATGAGTGAGCGTTCTGCAGATATTATGTCCAATTTGATATGATTTCGTGCCATGGGAATTGAGAAGTTTAGAATACATTAGGAAATAAAGAACATAGAAGTCACAGATAAGCATTAGAACGAATTGATTAACAATAAAGAATATAAACGCAATATTGTTGGAGTTTAATGATCACTTCAGGCGAATAAATGAAAGATAAAGAATGAGAAGAAAAGTTATTGATATAGATATTGAAAACCCTGTGCACAAAATAAAATTTCATTTTTATATATTCCTTCATGTATGAATCATTCACCGAATGACTCCATATATACGAATCTACACCGGTGAAATTACATATGAAACTTTTGAAAAAGAATTTCAAAGATTTATATTTCATATGTTAAATTCATAAAATAACTACAATCAGAAATCCTAGAAACATCTTAAAACTTAATGGATTCATCAGAATCTTGCTATAGGATACACAAATGCTCAAAATAAACTGAAGCTAATGCGTGCACATGCGTGTGTAACCATGCGTGTGTAACCATGCATGAGCAAATATGCAAATTACATTAGTATGTGTACCAATATGTAATCTGTATTTCCTATAATTATCCAAAACGTTCATTGTGCATCCATTGAGGTCCCTTTTTTTACATACGGTATGCAGAGGTGACAGAGTCGATATCACTCAATATTTTGTATATATATATATATATATATATATATATATATATATATATGTGTGTGTGTGTGTGTGTGTGTGTTTGTGTGTGTCTGTGTCTGTGTCTGTGTATGTGTGTATATGTGTATGTGTGCGCGTGTGTGCGTGTGTGTGTGTGTTGTGCTTGTGTCAGCTTCAAAAGAGACAGATAGAATAAGTACGAGGCTTTATACAAAGAATTGCAAGTACTGGTGTCGATTCGCTCTACTAAAACCCCCTTCAAGGCGCTGCTCCAGCATTGCTACAGTCTACTGACTGAAAGAAGTAGAAGAAAATAGTTTCTGCTACTCACTAAGAAATTCTACACATCCATGGCCAGTCGCATCCAATTCTTTTCACTTCGAAATCAGTAACTTAAGCCCCAAATTTACTGTCTTCCAACTGAATTGGATACCCCTCTCTACATACGTACACACAGTGGGCAGAAACACATCCGGTTGCTTTAAACAAATATGGCCACATGAACATAGAATTTCAGCGCAGAAGTTGATCCTACACTCATGAAAATTTTTAACTTCTCTCTATTTCTCTCTCACTCTCTCCTCTCTCTCTCTTTCACTTTGACTCTCTCTCACTTTCTCTCTTTCCTTCTCTTCCAACGTTTGGAAACACGCTTAGGTGTATCGCATTTGTAAGAAACCCAACTAGTGCTACGTAGTCAAATTTCGCCCTACAGCTGTTTCATCACACACACAGACATACGCATATACACATACGCACAAACACACACACACACACACACACGCACACACACACACACACACATATATAAATACACGCACTCATACACAGACAACTACATTGTGTATATGTACGTGTATATGCATATGAATGTGTATATTTGCACTCACACACAGGTGCACACAGAGGCACGCACACACACACAAACACACACACACACACACACGCACACACACACACACACACATATAAATACAACTTGAAGGAGATATCGATTTCTTGGTCATCAAAGCAGGTGTCTTGCAGGTTGACACAATTGAACCATTCATATTTATCATCTGTTTCGGTTGCGTTCTTCACCAAATTCACTGACAAAAGCCTAAGAAAAAGCCAAAACAAGAAAAAAAAAAAACATACAAATAACGAAACAAAACAATTTCAACTCCTGAGACATCCATCTTCCCTCGCTTACCTTATCCATAATAATAACCAATATAGATGATATTGAAGATATCGCTCTGTTTGTAATCGCCAATTTTCAGGCGCTGCCACCTTTCCACACGACCTTCAGAAAACACACACACACACACACATATATACATATAAATGCAGTGTACGCTTAAACACATAAGAGGTATCCGTCATATAATTCCTCGCACGCTAGAAGGAACAGCCAAAATCCAAACCACGATTAGACAGATAAATAGATAAATAGATAGATGACAGATAGATAGATGGGTAAATAGATAGATAGATAGATAGATAGATAGATATATACATACATACATACATACATATATACTTGTACATATAAACTGGCAAAATGTTCTTTACAAATATAATATATACAATGCTAAACGCTTGGAAGCTGAGTTTTTTCGTTTACGTGGGATCCCTTTCAAAATGTTTTTAAACATATGCATGTATGTATATGTTTGCGTATGTTTATGCGTGTGTGCGTATATATGTGTGTGTGAATCTGTGTGTGTATGAGTGTGTAAGTGTTTGCGTATACTGATGTATATGTTTGCATGTGTCACGTTTTTCGTCTTCTGAATGTAAGCATATTCCATACACAATAATTTTTATCGTGATTCGCGTACATTATGAAATATATTTCTAACAACATAAAACTATAACCTTCAGAGCAGAATTAACAAGACAAATAAATAGAATGAAAAAAAAAACAAAAATAATAACAATAACTCAGAATTTATTCGTCTGATTCCACCTGGAGGCCTGTATCATTAGCATTACTGAGATTGTTTGTTATATTATATACACATTGATTTCTTCTTAGCAGTAACAGGCTGATTCTGTGGTGAATACCGAATGATAGTTTGTTAAGCAATTTCGCAAATTCTCCACCTGCATGTATTCATATACACATAGGCTAAAATACATGCACACAAACATATACACGCACCCATACATACACATATATGTATGTATATGTATGCATATATATATATATATATGTGTGTGTGTGTGTGTGTGTGTGTGTGTGTGTGTGTGTGTGTTCATATATATATATATATAGAAAGAGTGAGAAAAAGAGAAAGAGAGAGGAGAAATGACATGTAATATATGTGTGTGCCTAGCCTTCAAACACACATACACACACACATACACACATATATATGTTGTATA
>NC_069000.1:38790652-38796216 GCF_001194135.2 Octopus bimaculoides
ATATATATATATATATATATATATATATATATATATATATATAGATATATAGATATATGAAGTTATATGTATACATACATATATATATATACATATATATACACACTCACAAACACATATATACACACAATTATATACTTACTCGCATGTATAATTGTATATCCACAGGACAAATATAAATCAGAATTGAAAATATGTGTTTCCAATGTATGAAGAAGTTACTGTGTGTGTCTGTTTGAATGAGTGTGTATACGTACACACACTCACATACATACATACATACATACATACATACATGCACTCACAGGTGTACACACACATGCACACACACGCATAGACACACAGACACATACACGCACACGCACTCACAGACACGAAAAAGACATTTAGACAGATGACAAAATAAATAAATAGATAGATAGTTAGATAGATAGTTAGAGAGAGAGAGGGAGAGAAAGAGAGAGAGAGAGAGAGAGAGAGAGAGAGAGAGAGTTAGAGAGAGATAGACTGATAGATAGAGAATCATTGTAGAAAGCTATTTATCTATTTATCTATATAGTAAGTTAGTTTGTAAATCAAGTAGTTAGTTATTTAGCCAGGTAGTTAGCCAGTTAGCTTGTTTGTTACTTTGTTAGAGAGTTAGAAGTGGATTTGTGCAGATGAATAGACAGAATAAGATAAATCTCTACTAATCACAACTGACATGTTATTCAGCACAAATTAGAATTGATTTGCTGAAGAGGTTATAGAAAATTGAATGGGTATTACTGCTACAAAGAATGGAAGTTAAACACTTAAAGGCCAATGCAATGTCTTCACATTTAATTTATAATGATGAGAGTATAAAGAGGTTGTATCAAACACAGTTACAGTAGCTGTTCATATGAATGTTTGAGATGATCTTTGTGATCGCCAATGTTTTCCGTTTAAAGCTGATTGTTCTGAATGGCATTGTGTCACACTAATTATCTTCCAAAGTTGTGTGGTCTTTTGTTAATGAAAGGACATCGTTCTCATTACATTGAAATGCAGGCTATGCGTTCTTCTGACAGTGTTGATAAAATAAAGTGCGCGCAGGCGTGGCTGAGTGGTATGAAGCGACATGGTTCCAGCGACATGGTTCTGGATTCAGTCCCAATGCGTGGCAATTTGGTCAAGTGTACTCTACTATAGCCTCGGACCGACTAGGGCCTTGGGAATTGATTTGGTGGATGGAAACTGAAAGAGGCCCGTCGTATATATATATATATATATATATATATATATATATATATATATATATATATATATATATATATATATTGGCTCAGTGGTTGGAGCGTCGAGCTTACGATCGCGAGGTTGTGAATTCGAATCCAGGACCAGTCTGCGTGTTGTGTTCTTGAGCAAGACACTTTATTTTACGTTGCTCCAGTTCACTCAGCTGTAGAAATGAGTTGCGACGTCACAGGTGCCAAGCTGTATCGCCCTTTGCCTTTCGTTTCGATGACATCAGTGGCGTGGACAGAGGAGGTTAGTATGCATGGGCGACTGCTGGTCTTCCATAAACAACCTTGCCCGGACTTGTGCCTCGGAGGGTAACTTTCTAGGTGCAATCCCATGGTCAGTCATGACCGAAGGGTGTCTCAGTTGTATACATTTATGTGTGTGTGCGTATGTGTGTCTGTATGTGTGTATGTATGTGTGTGTGTCTCTTTATGTGTGTGTATGTGTGTGTCTCTTTATGTGTGTGTGTCTGTATGCGCGTGTGTATCGCTTTGCATTTGTGTTTGTTCACCACTATAACTTACAACTGGTGTTGGTGTGCTGAAGTCTATGTAAGTGAGCAGTTCGTCAAAGGAGACTGACAAAATAAGTACCAACTGTATGTCTATCTATCTATCTATCTATCTATCTATCTATCTATCTATCTATCTATCTATCTATCTATTTATCTATCTATCTATCTATCTAAATATAGAGAGACAAACATAGATAGATAGATAGATAGATAGATAGATAGATAGATAGATAGATGGGCATCTATGTGCATATAACATAAAGATTCACGCACACACACACACACACACATACACTGATACACAAACACACACACGCACACACTGATACACAAACACACACACGCACATATATGGGTGCATTTTTTTCCTATGGATTCTTAGAAGTTGTTTTGTCTTTTTGTCAATAGTTATTGTGTATAGCATTATTTCAATCTTTTCAGAAATCGACAGCATTATCTAAACATATCCATATCTACATTTGCATTGTTGTTGTTGTTGTTGTGTGTCAGTCTATCTGTGTCTTTTGATGTTCCTGCATACCATTTGTTCAAGGCATATCTGCTACAAAAATGTCCCGTGTTTAACATATATTAAATATAAACTCAATGTTTGTTACAAAACATAAAAGAGAAAAACGTGCTTGGTCTGAAAATAGACATTTCAATATTATTTTTACATGTCTTTGAGACCATAAGGACTATTAGAATTTACCAAAATATATCCATGACAAACGTGTTCTTTTTGCAGTTTGATAACTAACGTTGCATCCTTAATCAACCTGCAAGCATCTTGAAAACCTAAATCAATTTCTTACAGATTATATGATATTTGCAAGGCCCAGCGTCATATTACGGCAGAAAGATAATTATATCACTTCTCACCAATTTTTGCAATGAGTGAATATGAAGAGGTCACCACGAGAAGGTTCATTCGAATTACCTGAATAGCTTGATGAGATATCTTGCAGATCACAAGAATATGTTTACCAACGCGAAGGATCTTATTTGAATCGTTAATAAAGGATTTGAAATCGTCAGCTATAATATGCGCATAAGGAATTGATTAAGGGTGATAAACCAGATTAGTTAGAGCTTAAAGAGCCTTAATGCCCTTTTCCTGGTGTGCTTTCTGAAGGTAATTCGCACGTACAATCCACAAATTATCTTCTTACTTTTCATTTCGTTCCGAACTTTGATTTTACTGTTTTTGTATTGGAGCATTAAATTTTAATTTTGACAGAGTTATTTATTTACCTTGTTATCATTTAGAAAGATTATAAGATTTGTATAACATTTTATTATCGTGAAATCAGATCTCGCTTTTGTAGTAGCTAACCTCCATGCACGCTTATGAAATTTGATAACACTTACGCATGATTATATTTTGTTTCGTAGCAGAATCAAATTCCTTGAACTTTGAACATTCGAAGATATTTAAACACGAAGAGCCTGTTATGTAATGTTGAATGTTAATTTGAAGTTCGGTATAATAAGCATGATATTAAGTTGGGTGTTCATATTGTAACAAATTAAAATGCTTAAAACTTGGACGTCTTCCAAAATATCTAAATCTTTCTTTGACTTACCAGGTCTCATGAAGCTGCAGTAGATGACAACAGCGCTGGACCAACAAACAGACACTATTAGCTTTTTCTGGTGAATGTTCGTTTTGGGATTGTGTTTTGGCAATTCGTCTCTATCCAACCACCGTGCAGAACGCTTGCTATTGTTGAAAAGAATCCATTTTCCATCACACATAATACGATGTAAAAATAGTTCACTCTTATGAGATGACAGCAAAGAACAGCAAGTTTCCTTCAGTTCGTGTGATACCCACTAGTTTCAGATGGTCCAATACAGTTGAAATCGAAACATCAAACCTTGCTGCTAACTCACGCGTAGTTTTAGATGTATCTGCTTCCACTACAGTATCCAGCTTATCGTTATCCACCTTGGTCTCAGTCTACGACGGGGCTGATTTTCAAGGGTAAAGTCACAATACCGAAACTTCTAAAACCATCGACGTAGAGTGCGCTCATTCGCCACATCTTCACCAAACACCCCATTGATATTTCGAGCTCTCTGTGATGTATAGGTTCCAAGGCGGAACGCATATTCATAAACAACACCAATTTTTGATCTATCCATGGGTTCACAAAAATTGATTTACAAGAGAAAACTCACAATATATAATCAGACACCATGAATTGCATTTCGAAAAGTGATGATGTAACTCTTCAGTGTTGTAAAACAGAGAATTATCAGGATAAAACATTAGAGTTAACGACTGTCAAACTTGGTGCATTAAAAAAAAATCGGACATTTTATTCTTAATGACCTTATAGTATATAAATATTGGGTTGAAGATCCTTTTAGGATAAAAATAATCGATAACGTGTAGTTGGACACGAACACATACCCTCAGTTGAACTTACAAGTCTTCAACAATATGTAGAATATGCAATTATTTATATCTTCATGATAGCATTGAAATCCGCTGAACCAAAAAACTAACAATTATTTCAGCCCTCTGAACATTGTCTCTGTACTGTATCTTGTTCCCTCTCATGCCTGTCTCCCCCTAACAATGATGACGAAGCGTTGATTTCACTGCAGGGGATACAATTGAAACCCTATGGTAGCATATGACGATATCACCATACACAGTATTAATACTTATCTGTATTTCTGTATTATTTCATTTTCATTGTCATAGCTATTATGAATATCCGCAATACCATAAATGTATTTTAATTCCTATCTATGAAACACACAATTATCAAACGTGTAGCAGTCATTTGGACGATAGACAAATTTATTATAAAAATTTCTGATTCAATGCAAATTCAATTTCACTTTTCAGGCAAGGTTAATCAACGAAAGTTAATTAATATTTATTCCCTATTAGCTGCTTTATCATCCGCCATTAATTTTCATTCGGTTCTTTACTTACATTTCAGCGGTTTTAATAATCAGTTAGATATTTAGCGAAAAGCGCTGTCATTGTCATATATCAACCCGGTAGTAATAACAAAGAAATATTCACACTTTCTTTCAAGTCTTGATAGCATTAGATTATCACTATTGTTTCCTATCCGCTTCATTTTTGCGATTCAGTTTAATATAGACCATTCTGAACAATAACTAGATTCGTATTTGAAAAGACGAAAAGCAGTCATTTGCTAATAGAAAAATTTGATAAAAGTAGATGCTATCACATGCGATGTCCATTTGCTCACATTTTCCATTCGCACATATATTTATTCATATATCCAGAAATAATTTCGTAGAATTTAAGAATAAATAATAAATAGGGTTCATCTACTGCTACCTTGTATGTATGTAGCATATGGTGTATAATCATGCCTAAATTAAGCGGATAACAGGTGGTATGTATGCAATAAAATATTCACGTGACATATCAGTAAATTGTAAGCCAGAAAACAAAGCCGAGTGAAACAGAGTTTATTTAATGAGATATCCCTTATAACATCGCCGAAGGATATGTACTCGTGTTTGTGTATTGGACGTGCTATCATCACCGATGTTTCTTTTGTTAACTGACCTTCCCTGTTCGTAGGTTAGAATGGACAGAGGTTCATGTGTCACATAGCTAGCTAGAGGCGATGGCCTCTTGGAATTAATCAATGGCAGCATTCGGTCTATTGTTTTGGGACTGCTACGTTGGCTTGGCGATAACTATTAATATCCAGTACCGCTGCCGTAGTCTCCTTTAGAGGGACTTAGAAATATTAATATTTCTACGTATATATATATATATATA
>NC_069000.1:38797332-38799249 GCF_001194135.2 Octopus bimaculoides
TATATATATATATATATATATATATATATATATATATATAATGATGTTGGGTGTGACATTGAACTGCAAGACGTAGTTTAACATCATACCCAGGAACACACTCATACACACATGTTTATATACATATATTTACATACATATGAATTTAATATTTGTTTAGTTTGATGCACCATTTGATATATTAGTATGAGAGAGATTTTTATTGGTTTGTTTTATTCTCTGGCTTTCTAAATTATTAGAGCTGTCATTATTATCTAATACCGAATAACATCTCATATTTCTGTACATAAATCTTCTTGAACTCAGGCTTAGATGTGTAATGGGCTCTAAGTCGCATAAATCTGGAGCTTAACCCGATTTCTACGGCGTATAAATAACCGTGACCAAGACGAATGATAAACTTACACAGCCAAGAAGGCTTATGTACACCAAGTTGTGTTGAAAACATCATAGCCAATATTAGTATAATATTGAGATTTGCCGTAACCAGTCCTTACTGAAATAAAGCGCTAGCAGATACTAGTTTCCGAAGCTGAATCTCGCAGGACCCATGGAATATTCATTCGAAATGCATGTTTTCGTTCTACAAAATCTCACATAATCTGGCCCGTTTCTTTGAGAATTCAAACAAGGTAGAACAAAAAGTTACATAGACATTTTCTGCCATAATCTGTTACAGAAAAAAAAATGTCCTCTTTTGACCCTCAGTAAAGAGAATCGCATTTTCGTATTCAGCTTGAAAATCACTTTAAGTAAACCTATTAAACAGCTCATTCTTAACTGCTTATACTGTAATGACAAATCTTGTGCATTATATCGATCATTCAATGAAAAAATCGGTTGTGTACGAAAATCGGAGTCACTTCAATATCTTCAACCCAGACGAGTGATAAAACTGTTAGAGTAGTATATAGGAAGATGAACTGAACTACTGATTTCATAATCGCAAATCATCGTTAAGAGAAATCCACGACGTGAATTTGACGTCGACAGCAATCACTCCTAGAAAATGTGTGAGAGTGATGGCGCATTTTTCAAATCCCCGTGCAGACGGTCCGAGAAGGTGCAGCGTGTTCTAAAACGATAGAAGTCACATTCAGTTCAGAACACAAATTCCAACAAATATAATCGTATATATGCAAAGGAAATAATATTGACCAGATCTATTCATGCAGTACACTCTGGAAACACCAGTTTAAACAGATCAAGTGGTGCACGTCGCATGTATTATGCCATGCTAATTTTTCTTTTTCCATCTGTCTCCAATCACATAAGCTTCAATATATACATAAACTCAATATATTGTATGCATCAACATCGATTCTTAATAACATGTGCCTGTGTGTTTACGTGCGTTTGTGTATCGTTCTGTGTTTGCATGTGCTTGTATGCGTTTGCGTGTGTGCGTGTGTGTATATATCGCTAAATTGAAATGCGATTAATAGATTTTGTGTGCATAAAAGTGCACAGTTTGAAAGTTAAACATGACTAGGTATGTGTGAAGAAAATGTAAACGTTTTGTAAAGCCTGTATGTCAAATACCACTCAAACAAAAATCAATATTGAAATTGCTTAATTGAAACAGTGTTGAAATAACAGAACATTTTAAAAGGTTGAAATTGTGCTTGTTGATCAAGATTAAAAATATAAATCTACCAATAAAACGTTGTCATAAAGGAAATGTTTATACGCTTATACGCAAGCGTGGAAAATAAAATGCATTCTTTCATTTTCCACGTTCACATTTCAAATTTGAGTAAGTATGGTAGTATACATTTTAATAATCGTCTTATGCTAAATAAGAAGTCAGATATTATTTGTTAGTGGTTTTAAAAAAAACACAGGCTACTAAATTTACATGCAGATGCGATCGTTTACTGTTAATATAAATGGAGGGAATTTCTGCGTGTAGTATAT
>NC_069000.1:38799377-38800248 GCF_001194135.2 Octopus bimaculoides
TATATATATATATATATATATATATATATATGTATTATATTGCTTTCAAATTGTGGCACAGAGCCAGCAATTATGGCGCAGGAGGTAAGTCAATTACATCGACCACAGTGATCAACCGGTACTTATTTCATCGACTCCCAAAGGATCAAATGGCAAAATCGATCTTAACAACATGGTTCTGGTGTGTGGCCTACGGCGTGATATCTGGAGCAAGCGTCTTCTACTATAGCATCGGGACGACCAACGCCTTGTGCGTGGATTTGTTTAACAGAAACGCACTTACTCACGCATAGGCACATAAAACATCTGGGCCTTATTTGTGTGTCTTTGTGTTTGTGTTTCTTCCTCACCACCGACTGATCATTTGGTATATTTACATCTCCGTCTCTTAGCGATTCGACAAAAGAAACCGATAGAATATATTCCAGGCTTTAAAGGGAAATATGTACTGTTGTCAATTGGTTCGACTAAAATTCCTCAAGGAGGTGCCCCAGTATGGCCACAGTCAAATGACTGAAATAAGGCGCAGTAGTTGTGTGATAAAAAGTGTGTTCCCCAACCCATGGTTCCAGGTTCAGTTTCACTGCGTGTCACCTTAGGCAAGTATCTTCTACTATACTCTCAGACCGACCAAAGCCTTGTAAGTGGATTGGTAGAAGGAAACTGAAAGAAGCCCGTCATATATATATGTATTTCTGTATCTGTGTCTGTCCTCCAACATTGCTTGACATCCGATGTCGATGTGTTTACGTCGCTGTAGCTTACAAAGAGGTCGATTAGTTCGACACAAGGCGGTGCTACAGCATGGTTGCAGTCAAGGGACTGAAACAAGTAAAAGAACATATATATAAGTATGTATATATATATATAT